>NW_021680567.1:41832-41969 GCF_001412515.2 Diachasma alloeum
GGCTGGAGATTAGTTGACGTAATTAATGTAGAAGTGAACATAAATAAATATAATCCATTGCGCGGAGGATCTAGCTTCGTTGAACTACCTGAATGGATTAAAAATAAATATGCTGTCGTGAACGTTCAAAATGAAGA
>NW_021680567.1:42053-42411 GCF_001412515.2 Diachasma alloeum
ATTAATTTAGAAGTGAACATAAATAAATATAATCCATTGCGCGGAGGATCCAGCTTCGTTGAACTACCTGAATGGATTAAAAAGAAACATGCTGTCGTGAACGTTCAAAATAAAGACGATGCCTACTGCTTCTTATGGTCCATTATGGCCGCCCGCTGTAACGTTCGAAATAAGCTACGACTAAACTCATATCCCTCTTTCAGCACTGTTATGAAAAGCTTTGGTAACTTCAAATACCCCATGGCATTAAAAGACATTCCCAAGTTCGAGAAAATGAACGAATTGTCGATTAATGTATATGGAATCAACAGTGACGAAGAATCAGAGAAAAAATGGATTGTGCCCCTTTATTTGAGCA
>NW_021680567.1:42618-43322 GCF_001412515.2 Diachasma alloeum
TACCCCATGGCATTAAAAGACATTCCCAAGTTCGAGAAAATGAACGAATTGTCGATTAATGTATATGGAATCAACAGTGACGAAGAATTAGAGAAAAAATGGATTGTGCCCCTTTATTTGAGCAGAAATCCTCCAACCGCACTGCCAGAGGAAGAAAGAACAATTCACCGTCTCATGATTGAAAAAGAAGACATCCTCGATGGTGAACAGGAAAGAATTCATCACTATACATGGATCTCGAATTTGTCTCGTTTAGTTGGTGCACAAATTTCAAAAAATGAACATAAAACACTCATATGTGACAGGTGTTTGTGTCACTTTTTCAAAAAAGAGGCCTACACTAATCATAGGGTAGATTGTGTATCGATCAATAAGTGTCGAATGATTTTTCCGCATCGTGGTGAAAAATATTTAAAATTTCAAAATTTCAATAATCAACTGACTGTTCCATTTGTTATATACGCTGATACTGAGTGTCTATTGGAAAAAGTGTCCGATGACAATGATGTAAATACCAAAATATACCAAAATCATGTACCATTCAGTGTTGCATTTTATGTGAAATGTAGCTATGATAACTCAAAATCGAAACTCTCTATTTATCGTGGAAAAGACTGTGTAGAGTGGTTTATTGAGCAGCTACGTATTTTAGCTATAAAAGTTGATGCTGAATTACAGAGAAATGAGCCCATGAACTTGACTTT
>NW_021680567.1:43942-47094 GCF_001412515.2 Diachasma alloeum
TTTAAGGATAGGGCAAAACTATTGTACACAGGCACGGATAGTCTTATTTATCATTTCAGAGTAGAGGATATTTATGAAATTATGAAAAATGATATTGATAAATTCGACACTTCTGATTATCCAATAAATAATGTA
The DNA here is from genome assembly GCF_001412515.2 of Diachasma alloeum. Taxonomy (NCBI): domain Eukaryota; kingdom Metazoa; phylum Arthropoda; class Insecta; order Hymenoptera; family Braconidae; genus Diachasma; species Diachasma alloeum. Next base: position 44,078 of record NW_021680567.1, read on the forward strand.
TATAATATACCTCTAAAGAATAAGAAGAAATTAGGTATAATGAAAGACGAAAATCATGGCAAGATTATGACTGAGTTCGTGGGACTCCGAGGAAAAATGTATAGTTTTAAAGTGTCTGGTGAAGATCGAGAAAAATCGCGGGCCAAAGGAGTGAAAAAATCAGCATTGAAACGTATTACATTTGAAGACTATAACGCCTGTTTGAACCAACATAAAAATGTGTGGATATCACAGAATATGATTAGGTCGATCAAACACGATGTATTCACGATCAATCAAACTAAACTAGCTCTGAGTTGGTATGATGATGAGCGCATTCTCCTGCCAAATACGACAGATACTTTGCCTTACGGTTTTAAGCATAGTAATATTGTAAATAATTTGTAAAAGGATGATGGATGGGAGAAATAAAAACATAGTTTGTTAGGAAAAAAAAAAGTTTTTTTATTCAATAAAATGCCTTCTACATGGGTCTCTTTAATCCATCCAACGACTATGCTACCAGTTTCATCTTCTTTTGTTACTCGGAACAACAACAACAATAATGCTATAAGTTAAAGANTGACTAAGCAGCAGGTAGTCACCCCTAGGTTGAATGTACGCTGACCCTTGGCGGTGGCCGAACACTTGAGCCGTAGGATATGGATACATTTTGTACAGGTAGTGAACCCCTAACGTTAAAAGAGGAATGTCCAATACCACTATTAATTTTCCCTCCTCAAAACCAACATTTGTCTTGGAAATTTTCATTAATTTCTCGGAGTGCAAGTGTTCACTCGACAGCGGAAAAACCAATGATCGGTCCTGATTTGTTGTAATAAAATGATTGACAGCATTCTCAAGTATCTCGTATGTAAATAATTCTGGGTGAATCACACCCCCCTTCGCTAAATATACAGCGTCGATGATTGTCTGCAAAGTATATTGATAATTATCCAACTCCATTATCAAATGATCAGACCAATCCCTCATTCGATTNCCTGATTTGTTGTAATAAAATGATTGACAGCATTCTCAAGTATCTCGTATGTAAATAATTCTGGGTAAATCACACCCGCCTTCGCTAAATATACAGCGTCGATGATTGTCCGCAAAGTATATTGATAATTATCCAACTCCATTGTCAAATGATCAGACCAATCCCTCATTCGACTCATCATAGTATGATATGGTTGTCCATAAAAAGTTCCGTTCTTGGCCAAGTCCTCAATTAACTTGATAGCATCATGAAGAGCTGTGAGNTCTACATGGGTCTCTTTAATCCATCCAACGACTATGCTACCAGTTTCATCTTCTTTTGTTACTCGGAACAACAACAACAATAATGCTATAAGTTAAAGAAAAAACATTCCCACTGCTGCTGCTGCAAAAAATAATATTGTGACGGATGATTGCTCATCTTTTTCACACTCATATAAAAACTCATCTAGTTGTACATAATATTGTGGGAGTAATTCAACGNGTTGATTGATATATTTTGCCACATTCTCCTCTTTCATCAACAGATTTTCCGCTTGGAGAACGGTCACACATTTTTCATCCTCAGCATNAGAAATAAAAACATAGTTTGTTAGGAAAAAAAAAAGTTTTTTTATTCAATAAAATGCCTTCTACATGGGTCTCTTTAATCCATCCAACGACTATGCTACCAGTTTCATCTTCTTTTGTTACTCGGAACAACAACAACAATAATGCTATAAGTTAAAGACAAAACATTCCCACTGCTGCTGCTGCAAAAAATAATATTGTGACGGATGATTGCTCATCTTTTTNATAATGCAACCCGCTTTGACTATGAATTCCCGTGTTGAGGAAATCCACAGCCTGAGTGTCACTGCGAGGACTTGTAACACAATGACCTTCACGATCATGTTGTCTAGCTCAACAAACACACTAAACTGATGATTTTAAAGATGAGTGGAGGCTGATATAATTCTCGCTACCCCCCACTCCCATTTTTTTTTTGTTCAATATTTATCCAACTGTTATGACTGCTATCGAATCCCAGCCATTTAACATAATGTCGGTTTCCATTTTTTTCAAGACTTTTTCTACGAGATATACATCTGGATGTTTCGTCTTCAGTAATTCTTCCTCATAGAAACTGCCACTAATTAATTCATTTTTATAATCTTTTAGCTTATATGTGATCGGATTGGTGTTATTAATTTCTCGAATAGTGAATATTTCCGTAGTCCAATTGGGTGTATATTCTTTCTCAAAAACATGTTTTGCTTTGCTTATATGAACTTTATCACCCACGCGAAATTTCGGTCTGCTACTGTTCANTTTCTTTCCACTAGTCTCATTAATCTACCAATTGTTTCATTAATATCTGCACACTTGCGTTTTATATCAATTTGCAATTCGTTAATTTTTATATTTAGAGTCTCTAGAGTTACAGCATCGTGCGGGTCCACTGGTGTTGCAACATTACTCAGCCTTTTATCCTGAAGATTATAATTACCATCTGCAGTTAGTTTATAACCAACGCCAGGTGGGCCTCGATTGTGGCAGCCACTATCAGACGTCAAGTGGCGACCAAACACGTCAACACTCATTTCGCAAATGACAACAGATGGCAATGTGCATACTCTAATATATAATCCCCGCCTCGCGAAGTTCTTCAATAATTGATATAATTTCGTTATCATGACTAGGATTTCCAGCTCTTTGTGATGCCACTAGTAATCGAAGACGGTCCACAAGTTCATTTGGATCATCCCAATAAATGTAGTCCACTCTGCTGAGTTGCTGAGCTCTCATGAAAGTAGGTAAAAGCCCTATCCCAGAGTACTTTGATCCAGCAAAATGTGAAATATATTTATCATATTTCTCACCATTCAGCTCTCGGATGTCTCCGCGAGTTTTATAATTTTTTTGATGCCCATTAGTTGCAAGTATGATATTCTTATATGCATCAATATCACTCTCACTAATTAGAGTGTTATCAGGATTTTTCATGAAAAGAAGCTCCAATAATCCCTCAGTACAAGCGTATTTCATGGTTTTTACTT
>NW_021680567.1:47119-55074 GCF_001412515.2 Diachasma alloeum
AACAAAATTAGGCATGGGTGTGAAAAAATCAGGCACGGGTGTAAGAAAATTAGGCATGGGTGTGAAAAAATCAGGCACAGGCGTGAAAAAATCTGGCATTGCCATGAAGGCTAGAAGAAAATCAGGTATGGGAGTGAAAAAACGTGTGGCTAAGAAGAAGAAGAGGAGAGGGGAACCTAAAAAGTGAGTCACAATTGGGGCAATCATCAGAGCTGCCAAGAAGTCAATCAAATTGAATAATGGGTCACATGATGCTGTTAGAACAGCATTCAACGGTGCAAGAGTAGCCATCAAACAGGTTGGAGGGAGAAGTAGAATTACTATTCCACGAGTTATTCCTGTTCCATCAAAAATTGGGGGAATCTTACCATTTCTCGTGCCATTATTTGCTGGATTGAGTGCCACGGGGGCATTAGTTGGAGGAGCTACTGGAATTGCTAAAGCTGTGAATAGTGCCAAAGCCGCCAAACAACAACTCGCCGAAAATAAGAGACATAATGAAACTATGGAGGCTATCGCACTCGGCAGAGGTTTACATCTTAAACCTTATAAAAAGGGAATGGGCTTGTATTTGAAGCCAAAAAACTATTAAAGATGCTACCACGCAGGGCTCTGACTGACGGGGATATTGGAAAGTATGCAAAACTCATGGAAATTCCCCATTTCCGTGGTGTTTTCATGCGCAATGATCTACCGAAAAATGGTCCATTGAAAAATGAGTCAGCCATCATCAATTTGGATGACAAGAAGGGTCCTGGAACTCATTGGGTTGCCTACAAGAAAGTGGGGAACGATGTTACCTATTTCGATAGCTTCGGGAACCTGCAACCTCCTACAGAACTCTTCAATTACCTTGGAGTTGCTAGCATAAAATATAATCACGAACGTTTCCAGAACTGGAATACCTTCAATTGTGGACATTTATGTTTGGCATTTCTCAATGGATGCCTATATAAGAGCAAACGTTGATGACTTTTACTTAGTCGATGTTCAGAAATCATGGGTGATTCATTCACATTGACAATCTCAGGGGTATCATCCGTGTTGGAGGTGCAATATTTTCCACCAATCGAACTTTCTCCTCAGAAGAATTATGTTCTTGGACTCGTGGAATTTTTAACTTTTAATTCCATTCCAAACGTTGATACGAGCAATAATAAATTGCACATAGGTGATACAATCCTCACCATTCCGACGGGAAGTTACGAGATCGATGATATCTCAAAATTTATTGTAAGAAGTGTGGAAAAGGATAATATTAATATAATAATCAGAAGTAACAATAACACGTTACGGAGTGAAGTGTCATGCAATAAGGATTTGGACTTGAGGCCTGCAAATTCGATCGGTCGTCTCCTTGGTTTTACCCCTAGGGTTTTAGAGGCCCATAAAACTCATCAGTCTGATCAGCCTGTAGCCATTCTCAAAGTGAACGCTCTACGAGTTGAATGTAATATCACCACTGGAGCATACAACAACAGTGATAAAGTTCATACAATTCATGAATTTTTTCCTGTGGTGCCCCCTGGGTATAAAATTGTCGAAGTACCATCGCAAGTTATTTATTTACCAGTGTCTGTAAAAACGATAACCGATTTACAACTCCGAATCGTTGATCAAGACGGGGACTTGGTGAATTTTAGAGGCGAAACAATTACCATCAGGCTACACATCAAATCTATTATATAATCATGGGCATAGTATATAATCGTAAGATTGGCTACTCCTATAAAAGCCCCCAATCATGCCTCGCTTCAATCACTTCGCATGCTGGTTTCAAGGGGTTAACACCTCAGAACGTGAAGTTTCTCAAGAGTCTCGGTCTGGCCGTAAGAAAAAGTGGAAAAAACGTTTTTGTCAAGTAAAAATCTTATTCGCCTGTTGTATACCATGGAGGAAAGCCTGAATATCAAACTCCCCCCGGTGTTTGAAGATTCCATCGCTCACTATGAGATCCATGCACATCAGCCATATACTTCGACGGCACTGGATAATAGCGATGAAATTCGCATCACTGTACAAAATCAAGATCTTTGTATTTTACCAAGTAAAAGTTACTTGCACATCACGGGTAAATTGCTCAAATCGGACAATGCCATCTCTACAACTACAAGCTTCGTGAATAACGCCATTTGTCATCTATTCCAAGAGATTCGCTATGAAATTAATTCTATTGAAATTGATAAAGTGAAGAACGTGGGGATTACTACTCTCATGAAAAATCTCGTGTCATTAACACCAAATCAAAGTATCTCAATGGAAAATGCCGGATGGTTGGGTGTGCAAGAGAAATTGAGTTTAACTGATGGCAATGGTTGCTTTGACATCTCCATCCCATTGGGCATGTTGCTGGGATTTGCTGAAGATTATCGGAAAATCATGGTCAATGTGAAACATGAGTTGGTTCTAGTCAGAGCTCGCCATGATAACAATGCTTTGATTCAAACCGCCAAAGAAGATGTGAAGATCAATTTTATGAGAATTGAGTGGATGGTTCCATATGTGTCATTATCGGATACTAAGAAGATTGAGTTGCTCAATTTCATCCAGAAAGATCCCGCAATATCGATGAGCTTCAGATCATGGGAATTATATGAGTATCCAATGCTTCCAGCGACAACAAAACACGTGTGGACGGTGAAAACCGCAACTCAGCTTGAGAAACCACGTTATGTCATTCTAGGCTTCCAAACAGATCGAAAAAATAGAAATAAGAAAAATGCTAGCAATTTTGATCATTGTAGTATCATCGATGTGAAATTATTCCTAAATTCCCAACGTTATCCATATGGAAATTTGGATGTAGACATGACTAAAAATCAGTATTCGATACTATATGACATGTATTCAAACTTTCAATCATCATATTATGATCAACAAGCGAATAATCCATTATTGACAAAAGCACAATTTGCAGCGATTACACCCCTGGTAGTCATCGATTGCTCTAAACAAAATGAATCCTTGAAATTTGGACCTGTGGATGTCCGCCTGGAGTTTGAAACAAAAATAAGTTTTTCTCCGGAAACAGCTGCTTATTGTCTCATTTTGCACGATCGAGTAGTACATTACAACCCGATAAGCGGAGGAGTAAGAAAAGTAATCTAAAGAGGAGGAGGGGCGAGAGGGGTATAAATTCTCATCACGATAGAAATATTTCATCAGTTGCGATGGAGGTGCTCGTGGACGTACAAGGTTTCCAAACGCTCTCCAACGAGTTCATCGTGAAAGAATTCGGATACACAGTTTTGGATTCTGGTGTAGGATACCCTAACGTTTGGTTTTTCAAGCCCCCATGGAGATTCTCCAGTTTATCAGCGAAGTATAGGAGGGTAGCTTTGTGGCTTGAGCGTCATCATCATGGATTACCCTGGAACTATGGGAATAGATCATACGAGCAAGTTGGACAATTAGTGCAAAAGTGGGAAAATATTGGTAGAATTTATGTGAAAGGGGAGGAGAAAAAAGAGTGGTTGAAAAAAATTTCTGGTCCTGTATTAGCACCGCTAGTAGTTAATATTGAAGAAATTTTCGATGATTGCCCATCACTAGCCAAATTCAAAGATTTACCATCTCGTACTTGTCCATTCCATAGTTATAGAGACGGCAAACATGTGCATGTGCCTTGAAACATGTAGAGCTACTCAAAAACTGGATGAAGAAAAGAATAGTACGATCAGTAGATCGATCCGTCAATATTTACTTCAAATTGAACAATTTAAATTTGATGGATTGTGAAGATATTGCATATCTGCCACATTCATTTATAAGTTTCATCGCTGCATGCCATGTTGATCAGTGTTGGGACAAGTTGACTGATGCTATGAGAGCTGATTGGCACATCAAAAGATGTAGACGTTGTTTGGAGCACTATCAGACTGTCGAGGGTGATACTTTTGATGGACCACCACCTATGATAAGGGATTGTGTTAAATGTAATAATTCTTAAGGAAAAACAACAAAATATGTTTAATTATTATATTTATTCATGTATTTCTTATATACTATTACATTAGTTATAATCATAAAAAAATCATTGTGTAGAAAAAAATTGCCAATACAGAAAAAAATGAAAATATTGTTCTATTTAATTTGTAAGTTAAGCAACAATCTCCTCATGCTCTGCATGGAATTTGATTTCGTTGTATTCACCACCCAAATACTCCAACTTTGGTGCGCCTTTCTTGATTTCATTCAGCAAATCTTCAAATTCTTTAGGATTATCAATGAAAAATTTTGATATCCTTCGGTTGAGGAAAACTGAATAAGCATTATTCAAATGGAGGATCACACTCATTCCATGCTGGGTTTTGACTTTGGAGGCAGTTGTGATGTTGTATAAATAGTTGCGTTTTAATTCAGATATTTTCATTAAGAGAAGTTCTTTGAACTCTGCAATAGTATTCATCACATTGAAATCTGCTTCATCTGCTTTATTTTCAACTTTCACGTTTGAATCAGGATGTAGGCGAAGATTGTTGTATTTCCCACCTAGATATTCCAACGTTGGTGAGCCCTTCTCAATATGTTGTTGGAAATTCTCGAACATCTTGGGATTTTCAGCGAAATACTTGGCCAGTCGATTATTCACGAAAACTGTGTGAGTATCTGAGAGATGAAGAATAACACCAACTCCATACTTTGTCTCCACCTTGCGAGCTGCAGTGATGATATAAAATGCTCCAGCTTCCAGATCCGCTAGTTTGATAAGAGGAAGATTTTTCATTTGCGCCACAATGTTGATTTTGTTGAAATCCATGATGATTTTTTTGTTTTCACGTGGGTATGATAATTAAGCTTGAATTCGAGTCTTCTGCAGATTGGAGCAGAGTATTTTGATGTCACTTCGGTACTGTATAACTTGTATCACTTTTTGAATGTTTTTCAGGAGGTCTAAACGTTTCTTTAATTCCCGTCGGTTGAAGCTGTCCTTCATGGAGAGCGACAAGATGAACTGATGATATGTGTGGGAATTTTTTCGTTTATATACATAAATCCCCTACTCTTAAACCTTTCTTTTTTCAATAAATAATTTTTTACATTATTATTAATAACGTTTGTTTCTACGAGCGGTAACCATCAAAGGACTGATAATCTTAAGTTCAGGCAAAAATTCTTTGCATATATACATACACCCTCCCCTTCTTTTTAAAATAAATATTTATATATTGATATCACCCGCGAATTAAACCGCGACCCCGCGAATTAATTAACCCTTTCATGACTTCGAGGGAAAAAACGCGAATTATTTAATCGAATTAAACCGCGACCCCGCGAATCAAACCGCGAATTAAACCGCGACCCCGCGAATTAATCAAGCACCCACCCCCCCTTTCATCTGACCCCCCTACTGGGCCCCAACGAGCAGGTCGACGCCAAAAACGTTGTGCTTGAATCGGCATTATATAACTACTGAGAACATTTTACAGGGCTTATTGGAAAAATTCACACGTGGAGAAATTTATGGATGAGACTGAGTTTCTTGGGAAAATTTTTCCCGTCTCAATGTGTTAAAATTTTTCCTCTGCTTAAATGAGTCAAACTGCATGAGGTGAAAAATGTATATGTTTATTGCAAAGTTTATTCGTCTAATAGTTAACTCGAATCAAAGTTTGAAAACGAGAGGAAAAACACATGAATTTCAATGTTACCAAATTGTGGAGTGGATATTTGATACGATTAGCTCATTCTCATCACGTACCGAATTGAATGCCACTACTAAATACTGAGGAGCCAATTCCAGATTAAATACATAGGCGTCTTATGTCAAAAGAATATATGCATGTTTCAACATCTCACTGACTTTCGATTCACCAACTATAATGATCTATTGTTTACAAATTTAATTACTTTGTACCAGCGATTAAGAATAAATGCTCAATGTTCTCCTGTTGAAAATTATCTCATTGAGGAAAAATATCTCGTAATATTTTCCATTAAAACCCTTTCTGTTAAAACCAATCAACTACAAGATCGTAGCACAATTTTTAATCATTTCTTAATTAGTTAGTTGATCTGATGCTGCTTCAAAAAATTTAATCATGCCCTTTAGGTAATTCCATCGAGACTAGTGAAATACTATTGAAGAGAAAGATGCAATTTTTCTTCGATTGGTTTCCCATGAAAATCGATAGCTGGTTCAAGTAAATGTTATAGATATATTCGTCAAAATATTGTATTAAAAAAACTAACATATACTATTTTTATTCCATCGATATTGCTATTCCGTTGATATTTCATCTATAAAAACTCCCGACCACGAATTTGCTAAGTTTCTTTCCCCTGTATTTTTTCTTCTCTGACTTTCCTTCTTTTAAAAAATGTAAAAACTATCAACAGATCTACAGTGATAGAAAAATCAAAAGCCATCACTTACTATGATATTATAAAAATTATGAAAAGATCTAAATCCACAGAATAGAATTCTGTGACTGAAAATACCAAAGAATTCCTCCGAGTTCTAATCACCAATACATGCCTTCAGAACAGAAATGATGATGTCGAGTCGAATGATGAATTCAATCTTTGTGTGTCAGAATCTTATTAGTAGGGAAATTATTAGCCAATCAACCCAAAGAGGGAAAGTGCCGTTGCTTATCCGATGCCTAAAATCAGACAGATCGTCTTCCGATATGGACGCTTATTTTATAAAAAATTGTTTTTCAGAATAATGAAAGAGTGCCTCAATGACATGGATTGGAATATACTACGGATATGCTTCTAGATCAATTGAAATTTGATATTTCTTGAAGTTCATATATTCCCACCGCAGGGGTATTGGAAAGAAATAAAGGAAACTGGGTGAAATGAGATGCAGGTTCAATGAATGATTTCGAACTGGACGAAGCCAGGATCGGCTGCTGGGGGTCGAAAACTATGGAAGCGATGGAGGATTCCGGAATATTACGAGAGATGATCACGGAAGAAAATTAATTCTCTATCGAAACCATTTTTGGAGATGTTTCACCAGACCCACCGATCTTTGAAAGTCTAACAAATTTGGCAGAAAATGATTTTCACGCCGTGCATACTGCATTGTTTGCACTGGATTATTTCACACTCGGTTTCCTCGTCCTGAAAAATCTTGCTCATATATTCCTGAAACTTATGGTTTTTCATCCAGCTGTAGAGACCTTTTGTGTCGTGTACTGAGTTTTTGAAAAAAAATAATAATGGGGCTGGTATTTCTTCCTGAACCCTTGCTTCTTTGCTCGAGATGAGTTTCTCATCACATTGTACTCTGGAACAGCTTCGAGATGGTCACTATCACTAGCATAATACAGCTGGAGCTTCCTCTTCTCCTAGTGACCGTGAATCAACGGAATGAAAAAGTGATGACTCTAAATGAATAATTCCTTTCAGGATTCACGTCATCTCGTATATGTATACTGGTCAGGTGGTTCAACTCCTTGATGAATTAATTCTGGAGCTGTCACATGGATTCAATCAGTCTTGAACAGTGTGATTGTACTACTACTGTAGATCTAAAAAACATAGGAGCGGGGAAAATGATTTGTCATTTATCGTTACATTTTTTTCGATCGTCATCTTCTCAGTGTCACTTCCAAACAATTGATTACGATTATACTCGGACGAATAATGCTCCGTTATAAGTTCAAGTATGTTTTTTAGTAGTATTCACTCCACGTTCATAAAAAAAACACAAATTGAATAACAAAAGAACTTAAGTCTGAGATTCTTATTCATTAAACCAATTTTGTAACCTCCAAACGTGCTCCGAATGATTTAAAGGGCCCGGAGTGGGATGTGGTGGGGGGAATACCTCTCGGTAAGATAGACCCGATAACACTGATCTCTATACTAACTGGATAGACTATCCTGTAAGACCCTGGGGGGACGAATTGAACGCTCACCCAGCGCCTCCGCAGAGTGGTCAGGAACTAAGCATTCCACTATTACGCTTGCGTGACCATGAGTCACATAGTGGGGGGGAG
>NW_021680567.1:55084-62885 GCF_001412515.2 Diachasma alloeum
GGAGAGTAATTTGACCTGGTAAAGTCAGGAAATTTTACGGTCATTTTCCCGATATCTTACTATGTAGAATTCAGAGTTACCAGTTGAATGGATGAGGACAACAAAATAATTTTTTTAAAAGAAAATTACCCGTTTTATCAATCATTTTGAATTAATTTATTTAATTGATTCATTTTATTCACCTCATCACTAGCAAAGTTCTTTCAAGTACAAATTATTCCCTCACAGTTCTGAATAAAATTTACATTCACAAATTTACACAAAATCAGAAGCTGATGCTCACTGCTCCAAAAATATTTAATTCTTCTGATATTTGCTCGAATGATGTTGTGAAAGCTGTAAATAAAACAAATCCGAATTGTGAAAACATTTTTATTCAATGATAGAATTGGTGTAAGAGTAAGTGCTGAGAAGCATATCACAGAAGCAATTGATTAGAAAATAGCGAAAAACAAAGCATTCTATCATATTAACCATCAAGGTCTACTGCACATTTTTTTCAGTTATATAAAACTTTAATATCACACTTTTACGTAGTTCAATGTCTCACTATAGTTTTGAACGTAACAATCACATTTTTTAAATCTCCTTAAAAAGACATCAACTCTTTAAAATTATGCTATAAACTATCAGCAATCAAGTCAAGCCACTAATAATTTCACGAAAAAAATACAGTCCTTATAGATCTGAGCTCACTGATGAGCCTAAACAACCTGTCTTGTGAGAAAATGACGTAGGTTTGTGCCAGTGATTGACAGTGCCAGACTTTTGGTGGCAGCGAACATTCGAATCTCAATGTAATTCATCAAAATGTTTGATGAGGATGTCCACGTGGTTAATACAGGAATCCATGAGGAAAGTATCCCTGAAATGTTCCCCCAGTTCAGGAAAGAGTTCCTTCTTTAATGATAATAACTCTTTATATGCTGAATTAACGAGAATAACTGGAAAATTCGTTTCCACGGGTGGCTTTTCCGTGTTGGAATTGCATGCTTTACGAAAGAGTCTTTCGGCAGTAGAACAAATAGTTATCACGCTTTCTGATGGAATCACTAAGCCACCACAAGTTTTGAACATAATTAGAGAACCCACTTTGAGGGTTTAGAGAACACTTCTCGCTTGGAGCGAAAGACAATTCTCTGCAACCACCAAGGCACTGATCGCATTTTAATGTCTTTGGTAGATACCGAACCACATACCCCGCGATATAAGCCACTGCATTAAGAGAAAATTGACTGAGAAAATGAGGGGTAGCCCAGGCAAAGTTAAGAAATTCATCTAAATCTAAATTTTAATTATTAATAAATTCAGCATAGAGTCAAGTGCGTATCGATACTTACTTATGGAAAGACAATTCTTTCCATTCAGTGGATGTTTTTCTACAATACTCGCAACGAACCATTTCTGTAATATCTACAGATACGAGACATAAATTTTCTCACAACCTCACTGGCACTGAAACACTTTCCAAGGATATTTGAGGGTTATGCGAGCAGAAAAATGATACCGTCAAATTACCATCCCCACTATCCAGCGCCGTGGACGCGCAAGCGCATCGGGACCTCTGTTAGTTCCTCGACCAACAAAGGGAGGCGCTGGAGGACTATTCGAAACCCCTGGCTTTCAACATGCTGGGCCCATAAGGATAGTCTATCCAGTTAGTATACAGATCAGTGCCCGATAAACATTATTCATTATCGGTTAAAAAAATGAATGGATGAATTTGGTGTTGGGCCACCTTTGACCACCACAGGATTCTACATATAAATTTATATGTTGATTTTTTCAAAAAGATGCATCCCTCCCGCTGGCTGGTGAAATTTTTGATTATTTATAATTAATTGATTTTTACCACCAAAAAGCTAAGAGCGGACTACCTTTGACCACCTTCGAAACAGCAAGCGATTGCAGTAATCCAAATTTGCATTCCCCCCTACCCCCCGCTAGCTATAAGTAGCTAATGGCTCCAGCGTTCGATCAAGATTCTCGGGCGGCGGCGGGCGACTGAGACGCCACGTAGCCGGTCGCTGGAGAGTCACTTCTGTGGTCGGTGGAAACTGCCGCCCGGGAATATTGGTTCACATTTTAAACCCCGAATTCGGAGTTTTAAGATAATTTATATGTTTAATGTGCATGCCACTTTTTACTTCCTCGAACTCAAATAATTTAAAACCGAACTTTAACCGGAAGTTACGAACTTTAACAAAACAAAACTCGGATTGAGGGGAAAATATAGGCAGCTGTGCGCCTTTTATTAATGCGAATGCACTTTTCCCGGGAGTTATTGGGGGATCACCTTCAACAAAACCGTAAATTTAAAATGGCCCATGGCAATCCATGCAGACGAGAGGGCTAAGTTCACCCACATGACCTTCCAACCGTACCAGTGAGCCCAATAACCCCACGAAACGCGTAAGCTGGGGAGCGTGAGCATTTCAGCTCAACCTCGGTGATCAGCAACTAACACTCAACGGAACTAACGAGATCTCACCGGGAGGCTCAGTCTATTGGCCACGAACGCCGGTGGAGACTCGTTCCACTCAGAATTTGCGAAACTAAAGAAAATATAAATCGAAACGGTAAATACAACTGACTGTAAATTTACCCTAAACCGTAATAACCCTAACCGTAAATCCCTCAATCCGAAACTAAACCGGAAGTGAACTCGAAACCTCAAGAATTTAATTATATATTTTTACTTGGACTGAATATTTTACTTTTAATCGTTTTTAACGTAGATCGACACTTTTTCTAGATTTAATTTTAAAGAATTGAACTTTATTTTCCCGCGGATGTGAATGTCCTGATGTTCTGACGACCGATATCCAAAGCTCGAGCTAAAATTGAGGGATGTTGCATCTCCCTTTGATAGGGGTGCCAACCTTCGGGAGGGATATGACGCGAGTCTCTCTCCTAACAATATTTACTCACCCCCGTTTACTCTCTCTCTCTCCTTACAATCCTTTCTATCGAAAATCCGCATTTTTCCAATTCTGCGGTGAACTCTCGTACAGGTGGCGGAATTTCTAAAATTCCGTCACACCCTATATGGCCCCCATATGAGCCTCATAATATTATGACCCCTCTATGAATAGTCCAAACGCTGTGACAGGTCCCGTATACATTTTTAGATCCATTGAATTTTATGTTTTTGGGGTACCTGAATACGAATATGTAAATCATTTTTGAGAGGTGTGGTCACTTTTGTTTATTTATAACAATTTAATTGTTTAGAACGCGATTTCGCCGAAACGGTTGGAGTTAGGCAAAAAAGTTTCAAACAAAAAATGTTCCTTGTCTGAAAATACATACATTTTGTTTTATTATTTTAATCCCTATCTTTCATAGTTATCGAGTTATCACCTCTGAAAACAGGTCGCGAAGGGCGGAAGTGCGTGCACGTGATCATTCACGCACTCCGCTTAGGTTACATTGGTAACGGTTGAGATTAAACAAAAATAGTTTAAATAAAAAATGTTCCTTATTAAACAATACATAATTAGGGGAGATCGGGGCAAAATGAGACCTCTGAAAAATTTGAGGTTTTACATGAATAATTGATTTCTCTATAATTCATAATGAAATAACCAATGTTCGGTAAACTTACGCGGGTCAAACTTCGTAAATCTACGAAGGCAAGGATTGAAGTCGGCGACTCCAGCATCGTAAGGCTCTTCTGATTGCAAGGATCTTATCTTGCGAAAATCAACCGTCATATATCGTACAGAAAAACCCAAACGGGAATTACCTTTAAGAAGTCTTCTTTTACACTTTCTGAAGCGTATTTTATGCTTACAGTTGAAATATAAATGACGCTCAAAATTACCGTAAATGACGGTTGCGTAAACATAATTTACGATTCTGTATTCGTAAATTGAAATGATGTTTTCCTCACTTTATGTTTACCCATTCGTAATTTACAACGAATTAAAAAAATGCATAATAGAATGATTTCTAGCGTAAAAAACGATTTTTTTCATCGTAAATAGCGTATAAGTAAATTATATGATGGTCACGATTCCACGATTCAAAGACACTTTCTTTGGACGTAATCTACGGAGGTTTTCAGCGTCATTTAGAAATACGAAATCGAGAATTACTCTTACGTAATCGTAATTCACGGTATTTTTGAGTGTAATTTACGAAAGCAAAATCGTGAATTACGTTCAGCAAAATGTAATTCATGTTTAGATGTTTCTGTGTGATGGATCATAATTATTGGAATATATCTATCACACATAATATATGGATTATGATATTATATGATATTATCGATGATAATATATGGATTAATTATCATCCTGCCAACTCTGCTTTTTTTAACCCTTGAGATCGTTTTACCCTTATTACACTATTAGAAAAAAACAAATTTCATAGACAGTTGATCCCTAATGTTCAGAACAGTGATGCTGAATGCGATTTTGGGGGAAATAAATCTTGAAATTTCATATCTCACTGAAAATTCATTCATTGAGGTTTCCAATGAAATGTAAATATTTAGTGCCGAATCGCACTGAATTTTCAGTGAAAACGGACATTTTATGATTTTCTTTCCCCTTAAATCGGATTCCATGAAACTGTCCTGAAAAATCAAGAATATATTCACCGAAATTTTAATTGGGAAGTACTTCATGTTATTGAATACTGAACTCTGATTGGCCCAAGGAAGGCCAGATCTGATTACTAAAAATAATCACCGAAATTTTCCAAGTTTCTATGAATTTTCAAGGGAAAATAGGGCTAAAATTTCTGGTTCTCATTCATTTTTACACAAAATTTCGAATTTTCAAGGACGAAATTTCGTGGTATTTCAATAAAATTTAAATGCGATAAAAATTCCCGAAAATTGTACCGGAAATTTGAGACAAATTTTTTTAACAGTCTATGATCCTCGCGACGTTTGACTCAGGAAGTATGGCACTGGCGACATTTGACCCTCGCGATGCATAATTCTTGGCAAGTATAATGCTTACGGCTTTTGATGCTCGAAAAGTATGACCATGGCGAAATTTGACCCTTGTGAGGTAAAACGGGAGAGACTCTTAGTTGTTTCATTCGATTTATAATGAATCGGCCGGCCCTCGTGATTGAAATTTCATGAACAGTCGACTAGTAATTTCCAGAAGAGTGGTATTTTTTTTTTTCTATATTCCGGCCCTTTCTGCCCTCTGATTGGCTAATCGGCCCTATCCAACCCTATGCATGCGGCTGTGGATTCTACACTGCACCGCATTCGCACTCCTATAGAGCATAGGAGTACAGGCGGTCACTATATTAGCGACCTCCCGCTCGCCGGAGCATCCGGTTGAAAAACTCGGTTTCACGGGGAATCGAACTCACAACCTTTCGCACACTAGGCTCGCACCTAGCCGCTTCGGCGACCGACGTCGGTGAAGAGTGGTATTGAATGCGATTCAGAGGGAAAACATATAATTAAATTTTAGATTTCATTGAAAATTTAAAATTTGTAAACAGCATTAAGACAAGAATTTCTCAATTTATTTGAATGTCCATGAAAAGATGAATGTTTAGGGTCAAATTACGATAAATTTCCAATAAATTGATAATTCAAGCTCATATTTTCCTAATTTCTATTAAGTTGGAGGGAATAATTAAACGTACATTTGCAGTTCTCATTGATTTTCTTATGAGATTTTGTATTTTCAGTGACCAAATTCCTTGAAATTCTAATGAAAGTAAAATATGATGCAAATTCCTTGACATCATAACGTAAATTATAGCCAAGAATTTTCAATTTTCAATTAAAAAAAAAATTATGATGAACCTCTAAAAATTCATAGTTATAAGATAAAATATCTGCATGACACAATGAATTTTTCCCTTCCGTCAAAAATAGAATATTGCTCATAACGACAGTTAGCTTGTCTTGGATAAAAGTTCCTTTCTTCGTTTCGAAAACTTATTTTTGTACTTATGTGATCTATTAAACGACGTGACATAGAAAAAACACGACTCATTTCTTTCATTGAAAAATAAAGCAGAACAGAGAGGTTCCATTTTCCCCCGCGTCTCATTTTACCCCGGCGTTTCATTTTGCCCCGCTGCCAATTTTGCCCCCGGGTCTCATTTTGCCCCGGCCTCCCCTACTCTTTTATAACATTTTTTCCTAACTTCAGCTTTTAACGAAATAATTTGATGCAAATCAGGAAAACCAGCCCCAATTGCCATCCAACGTGATATGAAATATCTTGGTCAATTTGTCATTTTTTCAAATTTTGAAGGGATGCATCTTCTAGACCGTTTTGTGATGAATAATTTTCATTATTAACTTTTTTCTATCCGATTATTTACGACAATATTTGAACGAAAAGACGCCGAGTACTGCCGACAACGTCACTAACATCACCCGCAATGTCCGATATATACCACTTTTAGATACATTGAATTTAATCATTTACTTTGTTTTTTTGGGCCCCTGAGTACGAATGTGTTAACTATTTTTGCGAGGTGTGGTTAGTTTTGTTTACTTATAATAATGTAATTGTTTATAACGCGATTTCGCGGGGGCCGTCCGAGTTAGCCAAAAAACAGTTACACAAAGAATGGGTCTCGTCCAAAAATACATGTAGTTTGCCTTATTATTTTCATTCCTATCTCTTATAGTCTATAAGAGTATAGTATATAAAAGATAGGAAGAAAAATAATAAGGCAAAATACATGTATTTTCAGACGAGGAACATTTTTTGATTAAATTNTACTTTGTTTTTTTGGGCCCCTGAGTACGAATGTGTTAACTATTTTTGCGAGGTGTGGTTAGTTTTGTTTACTTATAATAATGTAATTGTTTATAACGCGATTTCGCGGGGGCCGTCCGAGTTAGCCAAAAAACAGTTACACAAAGAATGGGTCTCGTCCAAAAATACATGTAGTTTGCCTTATTATTTTCATTCCTATCTCTTATAGTCTATAAGAGTATAGTATATAAAAGATAGGAAGAAAAATAATAAGGCAAAATACATGTATTTTCAGACGAGGAACATTTTTTGATTAAATTTTTTTTGTCTAACTCGGAGGGCCTCCACGAAGTCGCGTTATAAACAATTGAATTATTATAATTATTATAATGAAATTATTATTATACTGTAACGTGTTATTTTCGTTACAATTCATTTCATGGTTTTGTAGACCTTCGCGTGGTTTTTGGGATTTTAGATGGGTTGCCACCAGACTTGAAGTCAAACCTACCATTCAACGAGAGTCATTTTTTTTAAGTTAATTTTGTATGACTGATTATTTTGTTTGTATTTGAATTTTGTACAAAATCACACGCTCAACGATTGGAGGACTTGTTGGACTACGAGGGACATCGAGGGATGATTGGCATGAATGTCAATTCCCATTTGAATACGATAGAACCTGGAGTATCTACAGAGTTACGTAAAGCTTCGAATGTTGACCGTGAGAGTATGGCGCTGAGGGGACCTTCGTTGCAGAACAGATGAACGAGTGGCGAGTCTACATTAGAGAGGGACTGCTACATCATCGAGGCCTGGACGTGCCGATGAAATCCTATGCTTTATTGATTCAAGATCAATTAAATGATTGGAGGTAGCCGGAAGGGCTTAAAGACTATTTATGATTTGATGACATTATTTGAATTGTAATTGGAATTATGGTCTAGTTGGAATAGTTAATTTATTCAACTAATTTGGTCATGCGCAGGCGCAAAGTTAGTAGCGCGCAGGCGTGAGATTTCGGGTCGAATCATAATTGAGAGTAATGGTCGTATTGCGGGGGCCAATGAAATTAATTGCCGCGCAATTGATGATCGCGTCGACAC
>NW_021680567.1:66707-87744 GCF_001412515.2 Diachasma alloeum
CTTGGATAATTTCGAAGGACATTGAACGTGAGTTACTGTGTGTCTCGTGACCTTGCTTCGTTTCGCTGGCCTGATGTCTTGAGTTTACGTATTCGTTTCGGACAGCTAGCTTTACTTGTCACGGAGACTAATTTGTGGGTTTCGATCGTTCAGTGTCGTTTAATCTACATGAGTATTGACGATATTTCGATTCTGATTTTTTATGATTCTTCTGACATTGTTTTTGACTTTTGATTTGTTTTTTTTTTACTTTTGGATAATTAGATCTTTCAATTTGATTATCAGAATTGGTTTTGACTAATTTGACTAAGTGTGCACTTTCTGATTTTTGTTAAAAGAATCTTTTATTATTTTGATGATTGTAGAGTTATTTAATTTTGGAGTCATATGATTGTTGATCGGTTGAAACAACCAAATAGGGGGTTTTCAATTAATTAATCTTGAAATGTATCGAGTCATTTAAATTTTATTAAATACTGTGATTTTTCCCCCACAATTCTGAGTTTAATTTATTTGTTTTGTTCACCTAGTCACATCTCTAGTCTAAGCTCTTTCAGGAACCGATACACGTCTCTTCGTCTGGAGCTAGTGGGAGACCGTTTCGAGCTTAGGGCTAGTTTGATTTTGTTTCTTTCGTTCCAGTGGTCGTTCTGGTAATAACGACCTGGCGCTCAACTTTTTGTCGTTTTAGTTTCTATGTGAGTGCCAGAGGGCTGGGTATTGGACCGAGGGGTTCCGTGAACCTTGGAAATTACGTCACAATACATAAACAATACTAATCACGCCTCGCAAAACTGGTTTACATATTTGTCTTCAGGGACCCAAAAAGCATGAAGTCCAATGATCAAATTCAATGGACTTAAAAGTGTTATAATCGGACATTGCGGGTGATGTTGTCAGCGACGTTTGAGGCGACGTCCTCGTTCGTCTTTTCGTTCAAATATTGTCGTAAACGATCGGAGAAGAGAAAAAAGTTGATAATTAAAATTATTTGTCAGAAAATAGTCTAGAAGATGCGTCCCTTCAAAATTTGACAAATCGAAAAATTGACCGAGGTAACTTGGAGATATCACGTTGGATGGCAATTGGGGATGTTTTTCATTTCCATCAAATTATTTTGTTAACCGTTAAGGTTAGGAAATTATGTAATGTTTAATAAGGAACGCTTTTTTATTTCAACTATTTTCGTTTATTCCCAACCGTTTCAATTGTAACCTGAGCAAAATGTGCGAAGGATTACGGGCGCGCCCTTCAGCCCTCCGCGGCATGCTTTCAGAGGTAAAAACTCGATAACTATGAGAGATAAAAATAAAAATAAAAAAACAAAATGTATGTATTTTTCGACAAGGAACATTTTTTCTTTGAAACTTTTTCGCCTAACTCCAACCGTTTCCGCGAAATCGCATTATGAACAATTAAATTATTATAAATAAACAAAACTGACCACACCGCGTAAAAATGGTTTACACATTTGTGTTTAGGAACCTCAAAAACATGCAGTCCAATGATAAAATTCAATGGACCTAAAAATGTATACGGGACCGGTCACAGTATATGCACTAGAACTCCATATTACATCTATCTGACCTCCATATGACCTTAACATAAGTGCCGTATGTCCTCCATGTCGCCCTCATGTGATACCCATATAATCTTCATACGAACTCCCTAAGGTCACCATATCAGCGTCATTGTGAGCGTTCCTGAACCTTACTCTGACTCTTTCTGACACTTACTCCGATCTATCCAGATCCTTGTTTTGACTCTTTTTCACCATTTCTGACCCTTATTCGGACTTCATTTTGACCCTTCTAGCGAAGTTTACAAAACCATAGGTCGCGGGGTAAAACCAAGGTTCACAGGTGTCGAAATTCAGGGTTATGAGGGTGAAAAGTGTAAGTCAGAAATAAAGTCCAGAAATGCAGGTCAGAAGTGAGTATCATATTTAAACCTATTCGGAAGCCTATTGCTAATTTATCACCAAAACAGGCGCAACAATTGATAACATAGAAAGTAAATATTGACTGATTTTTTTTTCATATCCTCTCACCACACATTCATGCATTTCTGAGTAAATTGAGAAAAAGAAACAATAATAAGATAATGTTCTAGGTTTGAAACCACGTCGCACGAATGGGAGCATTCTAGAAAGGGCTTCGTCCCATGTGATATATGGACATTTAACGTACATGAATAGATTTATCTATCCATACGTCCCTTGAATCAGTTAATTACGTCGTGTAAATGGAAAAATGGTCCAACTGTAAAAACACTGTAAAAACTCCGGTCTTATGAGCGGTCTGAAACTAAGACTTAAGACAGGAAGTCCGATAAGCGGTCTTAAAATCAGACCAATTTCCGATCTTAACATAAGATCTTACGGAATTTAACCCGTCAGTAGGCGCGCTAAAAACGATTCCCTCACAAAACTTTTCACTTCATAAGAAATATACACTAAATGTGAAAATATTTGGTTAATTTTATTTTTATGCCTGCAGTAATACTTTTAGTTCACTCTAGTGGTGCTAAAAGTTGTCTATCGATCAGGGTTGAGTAGCCTGCTAAGCTAAGAGGCTAATCCAGAATTCACCTACAGACAAATAAAAAAACGATTGCGTAATATATGACAAGAATGAAGGAATTTTTTCGGATTTTTTGCGATATTTTTAGACCTAGCCAAAACGATTTAAAATTCTCCAAAAATATCTGACCTAGTGGCAATTTACCACTAAAGAGGTTGGTGAAAAGTCAAATGGCTTTTTGGCTTTATGACAGTCCTTCTCCAGGTACCAAGAGCGAGCATTTTCGGACATGGAAGATCTGCCTATGCTTATTCACGAGACTACCTGAACTGAAACACTGAAAAATATTTCTCAACCATCAGAATAGTTGATAAATATTATATCCATTTTTTTATGCGGCAAAATTTCTTGTTCATGTTTTTATTTGAGACCACACCCAGAAAAATGACTCATTTAAATTAAATAAAAGTAATTATTTGAAAAACTTCAATTCGACTCAAGAATATATTTATTAAAAATTAATAAACTTATTTACTTGTTTCAACTAAATTAATTAATTTACATGAAGTAAATAAAATATTCATTTCAAAAAATCTTTTATTAAATGTAAATGAACTGTTTATTCATTCTAAATACATCGTTTATTGGAATCAAATGAATGGTTTGTTCGTTCAGAATGAACGTTTATTGGGATCAAATAAATCAGGTATGGTAAAGGGGAGGGGGGAGGACTGCAGAGGACCGAATCTTTAAAAAAAAAAACCCGCTTGATGTTTGGGCCTCTGAAAACACAATAAAATCATTCCAAATAATATACCGAGTAGATTTTCGTCTTTCAAAGATGAATTTTACGATTAAAACGGTCCATTTCACTCCATGGCCTAGTTCACCCCGTTTTCCCCTCTAATTTGTGTATTATTAATATCAAATAAAGTTTTACTTAATTGGAAGAAACAATTTTATGAAATCGAAGAAACAATCTACTTGAATCGATAGAATCAGTTTGAACAGAATTCTGTCATAAAAAAAAACAAATGCGGTTATTATTAAGAAAGTCTTTATTAACATTGAGAAAAAAAATTTAACGTAAACAAAATTTTAAATAATAACAAAGTTTTTAAGGAAAAGAAAATTCTTCCTTCTATTTTTATACTCAAAATGCATTGAGAACCCTCGTGAATATATAGTGTGACGAGGGATATCCATTTATTTTTTATTATTTTCACCTACATTTTTTCCCAACACACACTGCCCCCTAAAACATAAATCCCGCCTCCGCTGGGTACCTTTCCCCTAGGTATTCCCCTCATTACCCCTCCGCCATCGTCTCTGGATTCTACAACGACTGCAGTCGAAGAAAGGCAACAGTTCCGGCCCTACTGAGTGACTGCAGGAGCCGTCGCCCTGGAATCCTCCCATGCGAAACCCTCGACCATTTACCGCCCTCGACAATTCCCCATGTGACACATCCCTGGGCCGTGATCGCGGGCATCATTCACTCCAGCTGATTAGTCCCGATTCCCCACGAAAATCATCCGAAGGACTTCGACAACTGGCGAGTCCTCACGAAGGGAACGAAGGAGACGAAGGAGAACGAGAGAATCGGCACTCGTAAGCCAGCTGCCCTGAGTGTTACCACGTATACATAGTGCAAAATAAGAAAGCCCGTTATTTGCGGAAATCGCCCCGGATTTAGCAGAAAGAGGATAATTGGAGACTCTGAACTCATCCCAATCTACATTGGTGGATGTGAGGAGTAGGAGGAAGGCCCTTTCCTAGAGAAGTCCTGTGCCTTTTTGGGGAGGATAGACGCACGTGCAAAGTGCACCCGAAAGTCGACGTGGGTACGAGTTGTCCCCCTCATTTCCCCCTCGCCTTAAATATTATTTCTTTCCATTCCCCCCAACGGTGCGCCACACTTGGTTATTTTCCCCCCCAGTTAATTTAATCATCATATTTCCTTTACGTTATCATTTTCCCCTCGATACACCTAGAATCTCCCCCTTTGTTACCCATTAGAATCTCCCCTTAATGCGTGTACAAAAGTTGCCTGGCCTTACCCATGTCCCTAGATCAAAGTTAAAAGGCATTTCAAGCGTCTAATGACGATCTATATTGTAAATTAATAGAAATAAAAATATTCAGTTAATTTTATCCCTCATTTGTCCTTCTTATTTGGTTGACATAATCCCTTTTTTAGGAAATTAGAATAATTAAATATTGAAAGGTCACAATAGCTACGAGTAAAAGTCATTGAATCCCCCAAACAGTGGACAGTGAAATATGCCCCCGACTAGTAGGCTTATAAACAATTTTCTCAGAATGGAACTTTTGTGATTCTAACTCGGACATCATTTATGGTGTACAGGCGAATAGTACCTGTGGGTCAGGTAAACGTTGAATCTGAAACTAATTTACGCAGCGAAAAGCCAAACATTTTTCCCATTCTTCACTTACGCTGACGGGGCGGTGTCCTCTGCTCATTTAGTCCTTTTAATGAAATACCTTCTGAAGAAATTCTCTCGTAAGCATTGGCAGTCAGTCAGAGGAAGACTCCCTAACAGTGAACATATAGTGATTGCTACTTCATCGTTTCCCATGATTTGAATTGTGAAAAATAAACGAGTGCCAATATGCCTACCACTCGACAAAAAACAACGATTCCTTTGATTGGTAACAGTACATCGGAAATTTGTGGAAATCAGTTGCCTTCCAAAAAACAAGTTTTGGAATGGTATTTCTATTATACCAGACATAGTACAAAAAAAGTTACTGCTGCCGAAGCCTCTGGAGATATCTACATGCTGGGTTGAAGCCACAAAGCAGGTGACTAGGAGACTCACAGAAAATGATTGAGAAGCTTCTACGATTTATCTGCTTCAATTCTGAGCCCACAATAAAATTTCTGCTCTACTAACAAACCTCTGAATCTACAATTATTGTTCAAGCCCCAATTCAAAACGGCCTCCGGAGGCCTTCGCCTGAGTCAATGGCTTTAGCGAATTATCTACTTCAATTCTGAGTCCACTAGAAAATTTCTGCTCCACTTACACACCTCTCAATCTGCAAGGGTTATTCAAGGCCCAATTCAAAATGGCCCGGAGGCCTCGAACAATAATTGTAGATTCAGAGGTTTATTAGGGGAGCAGAAATTTTCTAGTGGGCTCACAATTGAAGCAGATAATTCGCTGGGGCTATTGGCCAAGGCTAAGGCCCCCGGAGGCCATTTTGGATTGGGCCTTGAATAATCCTTGCAGATTCGGAGGCGTGTTAGTGGAGCAGAAATTTTCTAGTGGGCTCACAATTGAAGCAGATAATTCGCTGGGGCTATTGGCCAAGGCTAAGGCCCCCGGAGGCCATTTTGGATTGGGCCTTGAATAATCCTTGCAGATTCGGAGGCGTGTTAGTGGAGCAGAAATTTTCTAGTGGGCTCACAATTGAAGCAGATAATTCGCTGGGGCTATTGGCCAAGGCTAAGGCCCCCGGAGGCCATTTTGGATTGGGCCTTGAATAATCCTTGCAGATTCGGAGGCGTGTTAGTGGAGCAGAAATTTTCTAGTAGGCTCAGAATGGAAACAAATAATTTGCTGAAGTCATTGACTCAGGTTAAGGCCCGCGGAGGCCATTTTGAATTGGGCCTTGAATAATCATTGTAGATTCAGAGGTGTATAGGTGAAGCAGAAATTTTCTAGTTGGCTCAGAATTGAAGCACATAATTCGTAGAAGCTTCCCAATCATTTCGTGTTAGTCTCCTAGTCACCTGCTTTGTGGCTTCAGCCCAGTATGCAGACATCTCCAGAAGAATCATTACTTCCAGTTTACTTTTTTCGCAGAAACTAAGCAAATAGATGATACTTTTTTTTCGCCACTCAGTGACCGACTCGCGTTAATCTAGCCGCCTAGCTTAACGTCCTATTTTTTGAAATCAATTTCGTTCAGGGAAAAAAATGTACAAGATTTTTGTTGGTTTGTGGAGAAGAAAAGAAGGTAAAAAGCAGGTAATTTTGACATAGTCAACGTGTCGATATCAGTACTCTGGCTGGCCAACTTTACGGAGCTTGAAGTATTGTCGTTCATTATCAATACTTCCTGGGCCAACATACTTTAAACAATTAAATTGTTTATAAATTTGGATTGCGTGAAATTGGATAAAGAATCCAGAGGAATTTGGATCGCTCACCGTAGAAAGCAAAAGCAGAACATGAAGAAAACACCATTACTATTCTAGTGCACACGAGAAGGAGGCATTGCGTAAAGACCAGTCATCACTTCAAATTAAGATATTTCCTCCATTCAAGTTTTGTTGTTATCGTCGGAATACGCACGATACCATCATGTGAATTTTGTTATTTAAAACGCGAAATAATAAAAAATGTTATTCTCGAAACAAAAAGGCAGTTTATGATATATTGAGGGTAATAAAAGGCTTAGTCCCTTTCGAGGGGAGGGCGAGCCAGCGGACTGACCTTCTCCATTTCAGGTATATGGCTTTCATAATGACACTATCTAATCCAAGCACTTGTCACCCTCTGAAAATTCCTGAATTTTCTTTTGCGTTTTTCTTTGATTGAGTATAAGACAAAATATCCATTGTTTCACGAGAACGTCAACGTGGACCGTGAGCTCGAGATAGTCCAGTCCAGTTTTACGGTTAAATAACGGTTTCGTGTTTACTTCATTAAGGAATTAGATTGGCGGAACCCAGACAAACGCCTAGGGGCCTAGCACGAGTGCTATCTTGGAAGGACAAATACTTTAGGACGAGAACACCAAGTTCCAGCTAGCGCAAGCATTTAGAGGTTAGGCCGCCCCCATCCACACAATGAGCAGATTCCCCAAAACCCCCAAGTCTGCGCAAAAAGGAAGAGGGAGACCCCAGAGTAGTCGAAACAAGCCTAAGCCGGGAATCAAGGCAAAGACAGCGAAGCCGCCCCCTAAAATTGATTCCTTCCTCATCAAAAAAACAGAAACTGGTGCAAATGAGGAGATCGATGACCCGGAAACTGAGGAAATGAGGTTAGCGAGGAAATTCACGAGCAAAGACAAACTACCCAAGTCGCCTCCCTTGGCTCCATATACCAGGGACAGTGCCGGAAGATTGTGCAAATACGTCATCAATATCGATGACCTGGAAGACGATCCTGAGGAGAAGGCGAACTCCCCAGGAACGGTAACAAACGGAATCAGCCCCGAGTCAGGCGACGTCTCATTAAATGAGCAAAACGAGACGATATTGGAAGCACTAGTAGCGCTGAGATCAGAGCAGACGAGTAGCCCCGACCTGAGAAGTGTGACTCGAGAGAATCTCAACAGCAGTGTCAAGAAGGAGAGGAGGAACGAGGCAGCTAAAAGCAGAGTAGAATCCCCCACAAACGAATCGAAGGTTTCACTAGACGAAAATGATCTCAGGCTGGCTGCGTGCCTAGCAGCAGATGGAAGCGGTAGTAGTCAACAAGGAGTTAGAGAAGAGCAAACCCTACAAAGTGATGTCACTTCGAGTGGAACACAGGCGAAAAGTATCTGCTCAGTGGAGACGCAAACGGTGACACAAACATCCATCACTACGCCCACAGCGGGGGGATGAATACGAAAAGCTCGTGGAAAAGATTGGGACAAAAATGGAGGAAGAGCTCCGGTGGGTCTTTGACCAGTTCATGATCGACCTAGCCGCAAGAGACAAGAGGTGGCTGATGGAACTGCAAGGCTTAAAAAATCAATTACACCTCAACGAGAAGACAATTTCTTCACTGACAGTCCAACAGAGTGATCTGAGAAATGAGATAGCATCTCTCAAACGCAGATCCAGAGAAGATGCCCTGAACAAAAACAACCTCATTCACCCACCACCGGGTCCGGACGAGACTCCCCTATCCGCGCAGACGCAAGCACAAGGACGTATCAATTCTCGAGCAGAGGAATTCCTTCAGGGGATGAAGGATGCCTATTATTCCAGAGAGCAGACATCAGTCCCACAGTATCCGAGGCAATCTAGATGGGGCAATGAGACAGATAACAGACAAGACATCGTGGTGGAGGCGGAGATCCATGAGCCTCCGAGACGCGATCAAAGGTATGAACCCAACCAATGCCCGGTTTTCCCCAACCTAGGTCCCCAAGGGCGCGGATACGGAGGGCAGAATCATACTCCCTCTGCCCAGGGACCCCCCTGCTACCATAACTCAACAGAAGCTGCAACTGTAGCAGTAGGAGGCAGTAAGTATCAACAGGCTCCAGGGCGTACGGAAGAGCGGAGGACCCACGATGTGCCAATTCCCCATTATGTCCCTCATGAGCCCCTCCACACTGAAATGGATAGGCAAACGACAGCTGGATGGCAGAGTCATTGCCAGGATGATGCAAGAGGAGCCGCTCCAGCCTTTGAGCTCACATACACACCTCCACCCCTGAGCGCTTCACAGTTTAGGGAGGAAAAGGAGAAAAGAAAGAACAGGAAAAGGAACATTGTGGTAAAAGGTTGGATAGGACAGAGCAGAGATGCGGAGGAAGATGCAGCCAGGGGCATTTTTAATGCCACAGGGACCCTCCCAATGGTTAGACAAGCGAGAACACTGAGGGATGGTAGACTACTGTTAGAGTTAGGGTCACTAAGGAACAAAGTTAAAATCCTGTGCAGCAGAGACAAACTACAGAGCCAGGGAATCTCCCTGGAAGTCGACCTCACCCGGAGAGAGGTTGAAATCCCGGAGTGGCTCTCCCATGAAGGAAGTATCCTGGAGCAGATGGGGGTCGATGCAGTAGTGGGATACCAAAAACTACGGATCCGGGGAACCTGGTGGTCTTGGTCCGAAAGAGAGGGCAAATTGGAGTTCCAACCTACACGCCATCGTCGTAGCCGCAGCAGAGATCAGCATAGAGGGAGCAGAGCCACCAACAGAAGCTCCCGGGCTCGGAGGCAGTGGAGGTAGCACAAGCCCACAGAGACATCTCTCCACCCGACTGGTCTCATGGAATATTGACGGCGCATACAAAATCAAGAAGCACTGGGATTTTCTGAAGCAGTTCGACATCATAGCGCTACAAGAAATGCACCTCGAGAGGAAAGACGAGGAAAAAACCTTGAGTAGCCTAGATTCTAACTTCCTTTGGATAACCCAGGCGGCCGTCAGAGCCAGTAGGAAGGGCAAAGCCAGCGGAGGAAATTTATTAGCGGTGAGGAAAAACTGCAGCGAAGGATTAACGCTAAAGGAATGGGATTTCGGAACGCAAATAAAGCGTCTCACCACAAGGGATGGGAAACCATTCGAAGTGATCACAGCATATAATAATAAGAAAATGGCACAGATTAGAAGTAAATTACAGCCTCTGGTAGAAGGAGCATTGGAAGTGGGTGGACTCCTGCTAGTGGGAGACTGGAACGTGCGAGTGAAGGACCGTCAATGCCCCAGTGATATTTTGGAGGAGGCCGGCATTCAGTTCGAGCGACACTCGGAGGACTCTGTACTGAATAGAGAAGGCGAGCAGCTGCTGGAATTTGGAGCCTTGAACGACCTGGTGATCCTAAATGGAGCGGTGAAAGGAGATCGGCAAGGCAGAGCCACGTTTCTTGGCGGATCGAATTCAGTTCTGGATTTGGCACTAGCCAGCGCAGCAGAGGCAACCACAATTGTCGACGAACCAGAGATACTACCCACCTTGGGTTCAGACCACCTCCCAGTAAGTCTTAAGCTGAACCTGAGTGAGCATAATAGACAAACCAACCAATCTGAAGTAGAGACAGATAAGGAGTCGTTAGGAGAAAGGCTTGTGTGGGACGACAAGAAGCTCGACAGCTACCAGGAGGCGATGGCAAACAAGTTAAAGCAAAGCAAGCCGTATGAAGATTCGAGGGATGCCTGGAACACACTAAAAAATGCGGTTTGGGAAGCAGCAAAGGAATGTGGGATGGTTAAAAGAGCCGGAAGGAGTCAGCGCAATACGGTGTGGGTAGACCAGGAATACTTGGAGCAGCGGAAGAACACCTTTGCTGCCCGAAAGCCTATCATTACGACAAAACCAGGGACCACCACAGGGAGAACAGGCTAAGGGAGAGGAACAGATTGAAGAACCTGAAGAAGGAGAAGGTCAAGGCCTTCTTTGCCGAAAGGTGGATGTTCGTGGGGTCGAATAAGACTATGCAGGACTTCTGGAAAGCCCTGAACCTGTTCCGGCCAAAGCGACCCAAACTCAAAGGGAACATCTCTGACGACGAATGGGTCAAGCATTTCAGCTCGCTGCTGAACTCCTCCAGAGAGGAAGTGGCGCCGCAAGTTGCTTCCGAGGCAAGGGAGGTAGTAGGAACATCCAGCGAGAGCGATTCCGTATTCCAGTGCGCGCCGAGCCTTCGGGTACTCCCCGCTGCCCAGGAGTGGTGGAATGCAGGCACGGTTCAGGTAGATAGAGCCCTTGCAGAAATGAAAAACAACAAAGCTCCAGGGGAGGACGGAATCTCTGCTAAATTCTTGAAGGTGCTACCACCGGAGGGAAAGGCAGAGCTCCATTGGACAATTAATGAGTTCTGGAAGCAACGGAATTGTGCGGAAGGGTGGGAAATTGCCCACATTTTCCCCATCTTCAAAGCTGGAGATCTGGATAGGGCCGCCAACTACAGAGGAATATCACTTCTCGACCTGGGCTACAAATTGCTCACGAAAATCATGGTAAGAAGACTCGCCAAATGGGCGGACGAGCAGGGGAAGCGAGGGGAGAGCCAAGCTGGGTTCAGGGCGGGGAGAGGCACCAGAGATCACATATATACCCTGAACACCCTCATTGGCACCCGCTTGAAGATACCCCGCCAGAAGCTGTATGTCGCCTTTATTGATTTCCGAGCCGCTTTTGACCTGGTCGACCGGGGGCTGCTGATGCAAAAACTAAGGAATACGGAACTGGATGGTAGACTCTATCAGATGACAGAACAGATCTATAGCGACACCAGAAATATGATCATCACAGCAAGCGGGACCACGGAGAGCTTTTCTTCCAACTGCGGAGTCAGGCAGGGGTGCCCCCTCAGTCCAGTGCTATTCTGCCTGTTCCTGGAGGACTTGGATCGAGCACTGGAACGAGCGCAGTGTGGAGGAACTGTGTTGGCTGGGGAGAGAATTACTAACCTGAAATTTGCCGATGATGTCGCGCTAGTCGCAGAGGATACGAATGGGTTGCGCGATATGCTTCGGGTGATAAAGGAATACGCGAGGAAAAATCGGCTTCAGATCAACGAGTCGAAAACCAAGGTAATGGTTTTTCGGAATGGTGGGAAGCTGACAAAGCATGAAACCTGGGCTCTGAATGGAGCAAAGCTGGACGTCGTGAACATCTTCAAATATCTCGGCTTTTGGTTTTCGATAAAAGGCACTTTTGGAGTCCACACGAGGAAATTAGCCAATAAAGCCAGGTTGGCGACCAACGGAGCTTGGGGAATAATGAAGAGGGCCAGGATAAACACACTGCACAAGAGGCTATATGTGCTGGATGTCATAGGGAAGTCGGGAGGAATATACGGTGTTGAACTGTGGGGGTGGAGCCAGAGCGAGACAATGTTGAGGATGCAGAACAGATATATCAAGATGGCAATGGGATTAGCCCCCAACACACCAGCCTATATCTGGAGGATGGAGACAGGGCGGAGGAGCTTAGAAATCGAAGGGCGCATGAGGGTCTACCGCTACCTCCGACATTTTAGGCATGAACCATTCGAGATGGCCTTGGAAAGCCCTGAGGGAGGAAATAAGGTGTGTTCTGAATAGGTACCCATCCAAGCTGGGGGTAATGATAAAGGCAGCCTTTGCAGAGGTGGGTGACGGGCAAACGGTGAGGAATATATGGCAGCAGACGGATATGACAGAGATAGCCTGCCAACTAGAGGAAAACCTCCAAACCAAAGTGGATCAGGAAATCCAGGAGGACTGGCACAGAATTGATAATTCAAACTACTGCCCACACTATAAACATCTGGCAAATGACTTGGAAAGCGAGCAGTACTGGGGACGCAAAAACTTCAGTGGGAGTGTGAAGGAACAGTGGGCCCGCCTCAGATGCAGCAATGTAGGCAGAAGTACGCACAAGGGATTCAAAACCCCCCAG
Source organism: Diachasma alloeum (assembly GCF_001412515.2). NCBI lineage: Eukaryota > Metazoa > Arthropoda > Insecta > Hymenoptera > Braconidae > Diachasma > Diachasma alloeum. The sequence continues at coordinate 79,313 of NW_021680567.1, forward strand.
GGCTGCTTTTGTGATGAGTTGGAGAGCCTGGAGCACATGCTTATTTGTGAGCAGGCAAAGGAAATCTTATCTGAGTCGACAAGGGAGCTGGACGAATGGTTGAGACAAGGTCCAGAGTGCATACCCTTGAAGCAGAGGATAATAGAAACGCTGAAGGGCCCCCCGAATATGGCCTTATGCAATTACGTTCAGGAATTCCTTAAGAAGGCCAAAGCCAAGGAAAGTGGAACCACCCAGGGGGAAGCTTAACTCGAAGAGAGCGGAATAAGCAGCCAAAGAGCGATGGAGTGTCGTATCAAAGATTAGTTATGTAGTTCAAATACTTATGTTCAGAGTTAATTATTATTTGTTTAGTCGACTATACACGTGCACCATAAACTGTCGGTCAATGTACTTTTGCTTTACAGCGTGTGTTCGGCAAAGAAAATATACTGTAAGATAATATACTGTAAAAGGTGTCATGCCATGCGGTTGGAAATAAAGCATTATTATATTATCCATTGTTTCATGAGACGATGGAGAGATAGTTGAATAATCATTTCAAAGAATCCGGAAAGAATTCGACACGTTGTGAGGCATTGAGACATGCCTAAAAACCCGTTTTGAGCGATAATCCGGCTTTCCAATTTAGTGAAAAATGACCCGAGGACCGTGATAAAACATTTGCTTCATTCGTCAGTCGTTTGGGAACACGTGCTGGAATTTTATAATAATAATCACGGTCATAATCCCATAAGATTTTTGAGTCGTTTTGGCTAGGTCTAAAAATATCGCAAAAAATCTGAAAAAATTCCTATAGTCTTGTCATATTTTACGCCATCGTTTTTTGATTTGTCTGTAGTGAATTCTGGAATAGCGTTTTAACTTGGCAGGCTAGGGTTGAGTTGAAAAAAAGAATTTTCTTCCGCTCGGCCAAAATTTTCCACATGTTACGGATATGGGACTCGTGACGCTGAACCCCAGATAGCGCCGCCTGTGGCGATATTTGTCTTCTTCTTACGAGAGGCCGATGATCGATTCCCTCATCGCGCGCTTCAAGAATGCTGGTGGAACGTTGAGATCGTTCATGAGTCCCGTTCCGATCTTAAATTTTGAAATCGCAACTTCAAGAATGAAAACGGGTCTGATTTAAAAATCTCTAGGTAGGTTTAAGTTCGGTAAGATGAAAGATCGGTTGACAACGTAAAATTCATGCAGCGATTAAGATCGAAAATGTAAGACTATTTTAGAGTCTTACCTGAAACTATACTAATGAATCGATAAATTAAGTCATTCATTAATTTGTCGATAGATAAATTTGCTGAAGAATTAAATTAATGGTTTGATCCTTATATTTTTACCCCTAGATTGTAATACTATCGAACGGGCGCTTATTCGCGCCCATTGCTAGATTAATGTATAATATTTCATTTTATTTTATTTTCTATCTGATTCTGTCTTCACGATTAGATTAATTTAAATTCATTCGTTCTATTCTTATTATATGTATGTGTATATTTTCCTTAATTCACAAGTTCCAACATTGAATGAAGAAGAATTGAGGGTAAATATCTAGGAGTCAAAAGGTATGGGTAAAAATATGAGGATCAGAAGGATCAAAATCTAAGAGTCAGATTGTAAGAGCCCGAATATGAGGATCAGAAAGTGTTAGGGTTGAACCCTCTTCCTACCTCGCAGCCCTGATATATTTTTTTCATGCAATCAATGCATACTAACGAAGGGATAGGGGGTGGCTCAAATATATTCTGAAACCCCCTCCCCTCTTTGGGTAAAATTTGCAACCCTCCGCCATCATACCTTCCCCTTCCACCCCCTCGTGCAATTTCAATTAACAAGATTTTTATTTTTTTTTATTCAACAATTTTTGAATTCATTTAAAAAACGTATAGGAACGGAGGGATGGGGGTGGCTCAGAAAGGTTCTGAAATCCCCTCCCCTTGTTGGGTAAATTTCCAATCTTCCGCCGTCGCACCTCCCCCTTCCACCCACTTGCAAAGTCTCAATTGGCGCGATTTTCATTGTTTATTTTTTTTAAACAATTTTTTAAATCAATGTATGGGGGCGGCTCAGTCAGATTCGAGAACCTCCTCTGCTTGTTGGATAAAATTGGCAACATTCCGTCGTCGTACCTCCCCCTTCCACCCCCTCGTGAAATGTTAATTAACGAAATTTTCATTCTTTATTCAAGAACTTTTTTAATTATGTAATTAATCCATGCCAACGGAGGGATGGGGGGTGGCCCAGATAGATTCTGGAACCCCCTCCTCCTGTTGGGTAAAATTTGCAACCCTGCGCCATCATCCCTCTCCCTTCCACCTTCTCGTGAAATTTAAATTATCAAAGATTTTTATTTTTTATTCAAAATTTTTTAATTTTATTTAAATAACGCATGCGAACAGAGAGATGTGGGTGGCTCAGTGAGTTTGAGGAACCCTCTTCCTTTGTTGGGTAAGATTTGCAACCCTCCCTCATCATACCTCACGCTTCTAGCTCTTCGTGAATTCTCAATTTTTGCGATATTCATTGTTTATTTAAGAATTTTTTTTACGATTTTTTTAAAACTTCATTTTAAATAAATGCATGAGGGTGACTCTGTCAGATTAGGAGCCCCCATCACCTTGTTGGGTAAAATTTGCAACCTTCCGTCGTCGTACCTCCCCCTTCCTCCCCCTCATGAAAGCTTAATTAATTGTTGGCTAAAATTTGCAACCCTCCGTCGTTGTAGCTCCCCCTTCCGCCTCTTCACAAAATCTCAATTTGCGAGATTTTCATTTTTTATTCAAATCTGTTTTTGTTCAATCAACGCATGCTAACGGAGGGATGGGGGGGTGGCTCAGATGAATACTGAACCCTCCCCTTGTTGAGTAAAATTTGCAACCCTCCATCGTCGTATCTCCCCCTTCCACCCCTCGTGAAATCTTAATTAACGAAATTTTTTAATTTATTCAATTAACGCATTTGAACGGAGGGAGGGGGGGTGGCTCAGATAGGTCTGAAATCCCCTCCCCTTGGCTAGAATTTTCAACTCTGTGTTATCATGTCCCCCCCCCTCTCTGATAAATACATTATAAAATAAATTAAAATAATGTAAAAATAACTATTATTATCTAAAGTTAAAAATACGAAAATATATCCGATGCAATTCCTATCTTCTGTGCACTTTTGATTACCTAAAATAAAATAACAAAATATGCGGCAACAATGGCAACACACCCGTTAACTAGCTCGACAGATGACTGGTCGGCTAGTAGTCACGCTCGCCAAACTTCAGACATCAGATTAAATACAACGTCAGAAATCGAAAATCTCTATAGAAGACTAAATTTGAAATTGAATAGTAATATACTGAACATACGATGGACTGATAATTGAAGTCGAGAGTCCCAAATCATAAACATCAATAGAACATATTTTGCTTCCTTCAATTCATGAGATCGTACGTTATAAATTATCGCATTAAATTCTAGGCATAGATTCATCTCCTCTCTCGATTCACTATCCCATGATTTATCAAGTTTCAGATGCTGTTATGAACAGTTTGTGTTTTTATCAAAAAATGAGTTGATCATAGATAGGCTCTTTTCACTGCGATAAAATCCCAATGCACATATATACCCGATAAAATGTTGGTTGATGCAGTGATTGTTTCAACGAGAGAAGTATACGTCAAAGTAAAAACTGCGTTCAACAATTCAATAGAATACCACAAGTGTGGAAATTTTATATCACTAAAGCCAAAAGATTGGAAATGTGTGTCGTTACATCACGGAATGACCATTGCACAATGAATGTCCCGTAATTGGATTTCAAAGTAAATGGTAATATTAAATATAAACATGTAAAAGTAAAAAGATTTCGTGGCATTCCAGAATGATTGAAACTCGAGGTATCCGACCTCGGTGTATTGGCGATATAAAAGTGGATAGATGTACTGTGGCTTCTATATTATTACATGAAATGAGTAAAGTTAGAAAAGTTGTTAAACAGACTATCTCATTAGGTCAAACAGTGAATCTATCGTACTTTCAAGAATCCAGAAAATTGTGTTCCCAGAAATTGATTCATTCAGAGAGCATTTTGTGCGAGAGTGTATCTGATGGAGTTGATAGTTGATCGAATTTCTGGAAACTTAGATAAATTGCTCTACTAAAATTCATGGAGTGTTAACTGCAAAAGAACCTAGAAAACATAATTTGAATGAAAATACAATGATGAGAAATTCCATACGTTCGACTCTGCGTACACGCAAATGACGATTTGTCCGAAAAAAATCAAAATGGTGGATAATCCCCGTCGGTATTGGAGCCGATTACCATGCGAGCGCCCGCCTTAAAGACATGTTACAATATAATTTCTACCTTACCGACAGTTGGTTGAGACTACTTTCGGACAAATCGTCATTCTTGTGAACTGCCGCACGGGCGACATCTCTGTTCGCGAGATTATAATTCGACGATTATTTCCATTTCTGTAATCAAAATCTTAACATATATAGTTGTACGAATGGTTACTATTGTCTTATGAAAGGAAAAGAGAAAAGAGTCTTATAGCTGCGCAAAACAGTATAGGCCTCATTACGAGTATTCTATTCCTAGAATTGTTCGAATATTTTTTCGAAATAAACGATGGTTTAGTTATTGATTATCCTTAAACGTCACATGCACTTATATTTACGAATGATCCAGTATTTCGTGCATTCCTCGATTCGTACGGGCATCTGAGTGGAAAAACTGCTAGGTGTTAACTGAATTTTCATCTTACGTTAACTCATACGAATAAGTGTCCTATACAAAATGTTATGCTCCACAAAGTGGAGCATAATTACTCAATCATTCCGAAAAATGAGCGAACAAATGTAGCACATATTTCGGAATACAAACATAGAATTGAGCAATCGTATACTTACTCAGAATATACGTGCATTATAAAGCGCACATATTCGCATTAATAAGTAAGCATTAATCATGCATCAGCATTTCCACTGGGCTCAATCGCATGGTGTTATCGTAACACCATACAGATATGAGGCAATGGCCAAGACGTCATAGCCTCTCGTTGTAATAAATACTCGAGAGACTCGAGTGATGGCTCTGGGCCAGTAACTTAACCGATTCTTATCGCGGGTCACCTGATACCTTCCGTATCAGAATGAACACATTGAATTGTCTTTTTAAGAGTTGAGATTAAATAAAGGATATTATTTAGTATTCGTCTCGCAAGTGCTATTTTCTTCCGAATTACCGAACCCAACTGCTCGGGACTCTAAAATTTTGGTGGCAGCGTTATCTATTTTTGGAAGAGGACGGGGGCTTGATCAACCACTGTCTTATCGCACAGCAACGAAGAAGAGATAATATTCAACAATCTTTCCACCCGAGGGAGGACTGGTCATATTAAAGTTTCTTCGAGGAATTTCATCAAGGGAGGGAGAAGATTACCTTTTTGGTAAACCAGCAGAAGATAAGTCTATCCTATTTTACTTTCGTTGTACCGTCGGAGATAGCAGGGTTTTGTCCATTGTTTTTGGAACCAGTTTTTGCTAAAGTAGCTTTGACAAGTCGCGATGTCAACTTCAGGGAGAGCTAATGGGAGTCAGGAGGGCTCTGAATTGAACTCTCATACTTTGTCATCTCCTGGCGCAAGGAGGGTCTTGTTTGAGCCCAGGGGGGCGGAAGGTAACATTAATAATGTTAACCTACAACGGGAATTCGTTCAATCTGAACATTCCAGTATGTTCGCCGGGAATCATCAGATTATTACGGAAGCTGAGATTCACGGGACAGTCAATGACGGGCTGCCAGGAGAAAACTCAGCAGGGGAAGCAGCTGATAATAGACAGGGTATGCAGAATGCGCCTGCTCCTGTCAACCCTTCGGTGAGTCAACGTCCTGTGCATGTTAGGCCACAGATGGATCTGGATAACATTGAGAATTATCCAGAAAGTGAAGTGGAAGACCAAGCTGAATATTCCACGCCGTCTAATGTTCTCGCTGGCGGCAGGGGATTCAGGGCTAGTTCCACGCATCGGGGGGGGCGATGGCCGTCAGCAGGGACCTTTGCAAAATAATCCTGCTTATGATCGCCTTTTAGGGAGAATTCGGACTCTTGAAGAGGCACGACTCAGACTCCAGAGGGAGATGGATGTTCGGGAACTAAAGGTCATTGAAGAGAGGCAACGCCGTGAGGAGGCCGAAAAACAAAGGAATGAGTACAGGGTACTCGTGGAAGATGCTTACGACGAGCAGATGAATCGGCGGAACAGGAGTTCGCATTCGGATTTTTTGGATTTGAAGGGCGCACTCTATTTAATAAAGGTCTTCACTGGGGACGGTCCGGACAAATTGGATTGTTTCTTAGATTCCATCGCCAGCGCTAGGAGATTAATTCGTCCAGGTTTGGAAAATCAACTGTTAGATGGAATTTTGGATAGTAAATTGGAGAGTGCTGCGCATAAACAATTGAAGCATCGCACGGTAAAAACATTCGAGCAGCTAAAAAGTGAATTGGAATCACTTTTTGGGAAGACTCGGAATGTCGTCGGCCTGCAAGCTGAGTTCAGCAAATTGCAACAACGCGAGAATGAGGACGTTGGAAAATTCGTCCAGCGCACGGAGGAGGTCACGCTGGATTATTTGAATGGGCTATTGGGTCTTCATCCAGAGCTCTCGCAGGGAGAGAAGGAAGCAGCTACGAAGGTCTTGGAAACTATGGCGAAATTGGTGTTTGAACAAGGATTGCGGGGTCAACTTCAAATTCTGGTGAGAGCAAATCACTATAAAACACTCCATGACTCTTGCACTGGAGCTGTAGATCTAGAAAAAGCCATTTCTGAAAATACCAAGAGCAAGGGTGGGGGAAACTTTGGGCAAAATCGGAATTCCTTTGGAGGCGGCAAAATTTCCATGGGTCGTCAGTCCATTGGAAGCTGTTTTTCTTGCGGTCAAACGGGTCATCTTTCCGAAGAATTGGGGAAATTCGCAAGGAGGGCAACGAAAATCACTGCCAGTCCCGACAGAGCGTCGTAGTATCAACGCACTCGGCTCTGTTTGTCAATATTGCAAATATGCGGGCCACGATTTTGCTGACTGTCATAAATTGAAGAGAAAACTGGGGCTAACTGAGACATCGAAAGTGAGTTTCGGGGCGATGAAACAATTTAACTCAGGTTCGAATAAATTTGCGCCTGGGGGAAAACAAAATAATGCACAAAATAAGAATGGTGCCAAGGATAAGAATAATGCGGAAGGAGGAAATAAAACTCTTCCACTACCGGTCGGCGCTTATCAAATTATGATGGTGCGGACTACGGAGGTAACCGGAGAACCGATAGGCGGATGTAACCGATAAGCGGCATATGATAGCTCCAGTTCTACCGGCGCAAATAAAGACGCAGATTTTACTCTCAGCTGATGAATTGAAACAACCTACGTTTTTTTTAAACAGATTCGGGAGCTAAGGCGTCTCTAATTAAAATCAACAAATTGATTGCGAAAGCAGAGATAACGCCAGGGCGGCGACTTTTAAGAGAAATTTCAAATCAGGACGTCGCAACACTGGGGGAAGTGATTCTTTATCTACAAGTGGGTAAGGAAATTTTGGGACATAAATTTCAAGTTGTTCCGGAGAATTTTCCATGTGTTGGGGGAATTCTGGGAGAGGATTTTCTGGCGTCTCCAAGTTTGAAAGTTGAGACAATTCACGGAAAATCATTAAAGATTAATGGTCATCGTTTTGATCTGTTCGAGGATAAGGAACCTACGAGGTTAAAAGCTAGAACAGAGACTTTGGTTCAAATGCCAACATGCAGCAAAGGGACAGGGATTGTTCCTAAGATGAAGCTGTAGAAAGGCGTTTTCGTGGGGGAATGCTTGTCGGAAGCCGTGAACGGTTTCGTGAACGTGTGTGTAATCAATACCAATGATACGGAGGAGTTCGTTAACTTACCAGTGGTCGAGTTGGAGAAACTAGCCACTGGGATCGAAGTCATGACGCTGCGAAATTCGTATAAAGGCGAAAGGAAAGATCGCATAAAATTGTTGCACGAAAATCTGCGGATTGAGCATCTAAACCAGGAAGAACGGGACAGTTTGGTGGAGATTTTGGAGCAATTCAATGCCATTGTGCAGTTGCCGGGGGATGCTCCAGGCGTAACAGATCATCTGGAACATGAGATTCCGTTGAAACCAGGGACTGTTCCAATTAACGTTCGACCTCATCGATTGCCGCAATCGCAAGAGGGGGAGGTCGATCGTCAAATCAAGGAGATGCTGCGGAACGGAGTCGTCCGACCAAGCAGAAGTCAATGGAATGCACCTTTATTGGTCGTTCCAAAAAAGATGGATGCGTCGGGGAAAATGAAATTCCGAGTTGTTGTTGATTTTAGACGACTGAATGACGTCACTATAGGTGATTCATTTCCATTGCCTAACATT
>NW_021680567.1:87762-115443 GCF_001412515.2 Diachasma alloeum
CATCTGAACCAGGAAGAACGGGACAGTTTGGTGGAGATTTTGGAGCAATTCAACGCCATTGTGCAGTTGCCGGGGGATGCTCCAGGCGTAACAGATCATCTGGAACATGAGATTCCGTTGAAACCAGGGACTGTTCCAATTAACGTTCGACCTCATCGATTGCCGCAATCGCAAGAGGGGGAAGTCGATCGTCAAATCAAGGAGATGCTGCGGAACGGAGTCGTCCGACCAAGCAGAAGTCAATGGAATGCACCTTTATTGGTCGTTCCAAAAAAGATGGATGCGTCGGGGAAAATGAAATTCCGAGTTGTTGATTTTAGACGACTGAATGAGGTCACTATAGGTGATTCATTTCCATTGCCTAACATTGCCAACATTTTGGACAGATTGGGCAATGCAAAATATTTTTCAACGTTGGACTTGGGGCATCAGGGTTTCATCAAATATCTGTGAAAGAGGAAGATAAATGCAAGACTGCATTCTCTACACCGTACGGGCATTACGAGTTCAATCGTCTTCCTTTTGGGGTACAAGGAGGCCCAGCGACGTTCCAGCGTTTGATGAATTCTGTACTGGCTGGAATTCAAGGACTACGATGTTTCGTGTACCTGGATGACATCGTCATTTTTGGTTCAAGTCTAAAAGACCACAATAAAAGGCTGGTAGAGGTCCTGAGACGGCTGAAAAAGGCGAATCTACGACTTCAGTCAGATAAGTGTAATTTTCTAAGAAGAGAAGTTGTTTATCTTGGGCATGTTATTACTGCAGAGGGGATTAAAGCTGACCCTAGTAAAATAGAGGCAGTGGAGAATTTCCCTGATCCACAAAATAGGAAGGAGATAATGTCTTTCCTTGGTCTAGCCGGTTATTATCGGAAATTAATAAAGGGTTTTTCCGAAATTGCAAAACCGCTGACCGAGCTACTAAAAAAAGATGTTCAGTGGACCTGGGGAGAGAGAGAGAAAACTGCGGTAAAAATTTTGAAGAAGACGCTGACGACGGCACCTATCCTCCAGTATCCGGATTTTGAGAGTACTTTTCGTTTGACGACAGATGCGTCAAAAATGGCTGTAGGCGCCATTCTGTCGCAGGGGGAAATTGGCAAGGATTTGCCGATTGCCTATGCCAGTAGAACCCTAAAAACAGTGGAACAAGGTTGGAGTACTACGGAAAGGGAGTTGTATGCTGTTGTTTGGAGAGTTAAGCATTTTAGGCCTTATCTATACGGCCGAAAATTCATCGTTGTCACGGACCACAGACCCTTACGATGGATTTTCAACGTTAAGGACCTGGAATCGAAATTAATGCGTTGGCGCATAAAATTGGAGGAGTATGACTATGAAGTCGTTTACAAGGCCGGGAAGTTAAATACCAACGCTGATGCGCTCAGTNGAGGACCTGGAATTGAAATTAATGCGTTGGCGCATAAAATTGGAGGAGTATGACTATGAAGTCGTTTACAAGGCCGGGAAGTTAAATACCAACGCTGATGCGCTCAGTCGTATCAACGTTGTAACCCGAGCTCAGGCGAAATCCGAGTCTACTAATCAGAGTGACGCGGGGGGGCACTCGATGGATGAAGCTGAAATAATCACTCCGGCTGACGATGAGATAATGGGTATTCTACAGGAATATCACGACACGCCGTTTGCGGGACATCCTGGGGCAAAACGAATGTATGCAAAATTACGTCCCAGGTATCAATGGAAAGGGATGAAAGCGGATGTGGAGAAATTTGTGGCGACTTGTGTGGAATGCCAGCTTAATAAGCTGCAAAAAGCAACAAAAGTACCAATGGTTATCGGGAAGAGTCCACAGGAGGCGTTCGAGCAATCTGTCATGGACATTGTTGGTCCATTACCGGTCACGGAAGCTGGAAATAAATATATTCTCACGTTTCAGGACGCCTTAACGAAATTCAGCAGGGCAATTCCAATTCCGGACCAAGAGGCCAATACCGTTGGGCGCCCATTTGCGGAGAAAATCGTGTGTGAATATGGGACACCACGTAAATTACTTACTGGTAAAGGTCCGAATTTTGTTGGTGAGGTTTTCAAGAACGTCTGTAAATTGCTGAAAATAAAGAAAATACAGACTGCTGCGTATCATCCGCAAACGAACGGAATTGTCGAGAGATCTCATCGCACTCTTGCTGAATTTTTAAGGAGTTTCATTGTGGAGGATCAGACGGATTGGGACACATGGCTTCCGTATGCGATGTTCGCATATAGCACGACTCCTCATTCGGCGGCTAAAATGACGCCATTTGAGCTGATGTTCAGTAGACGTGCCGAGTTACCAACAGCTGTCAAACAGCCCCCGCATTTGACGTATTGTTACGATGATTTTGCAGAGGAACTTCGAGAGAGATTGCGAGCAGCACACTAGGAAGCGAAGGAGAAACTCGACGCAGGCAAGGAAAAGTCGAAAGTGCAGTATGACAAAAATGCTGAGGAAATGGAATTTCAAGTTGGAGACAAAGTACTGATGAAGAACGAAGTTCTGCGGCGAGGGCGCTCGAAAAAGCTTTCCCAACCCTGGATTGGGCCGTATGAGATAGTCGAGAGGAATTCTGATGTGAATGACACCATCAGATATGGCAACAAAAAAAGGACTCAGAGGGTACATGTTAATAGACTGCGTCCATTTATAGTCGCATGACTATATGGACCCCAGCCTCGGAGTGAATTGAGACAGACACAAATTTCATTGGAAAATAGAGAAATTTTAATTTCAATGAAAATGGGGGACTTACAAATTGTTTATAAAATTTCAGTCAACTTTTTGTATAAGTTATTGACGCAAACTCTGGCCGTATGTGAAGTCGAGGTACCGCAGATGCCAGCCCCAGCCAAGATAAAAGAGTGTTGGACTGAAGAAGATGTAATTCCGGCAATGGGGACAGGTGGTCTCCGATCGCTNAAAGGGATGAAAGCGGATGTGGAGAAATTTGTGGCGACTTGTGTGGAATGCCAGCTTAATAAGCTGCAAAAAGCAACAAAAGTACCAATGGTTATCGGGAAGAGTCCACAGGAGGCGTTCGAGCAATCTGTCATGGACATTGTTGGTCCATTACCGGTCACGGAAGCTGGAAATAAATATATTCTCACGTTTCAGGACGCCTTAACGAAATTCAGCAGGGCAATTCCAATTCNACAACAGGAAGAAAAGGGACGTTTCAAGCACACGGTGAAGACAGAAAGTGCCGAGAAAATTCAGGGGAGAGGAATTCAAAATCTACTCACCAGGTATGAGAACATGGACGCGTCGATTGAATGGCGCANCCATTTGCGGAGAAAATCGTGTGTGAATATGGGACACCACGTAAATTACTTACTGGTAAAGGTCCGAATTTTGTTGGTGAGGTTTTCAAGAACGTCTGTAAATTGCTGAAAATAAAGAAAATACAGACTGCTGCGTATCATCCGCAAACGAACGGAATTGTCGAGAGATCTCATCGCACTCTTGCTGAATTTTTAAGGAGTTTCATTGTGGAGGATCAGACGGATTGGGACACATGGCTTCCGNCCCACGAGATCTTGCAGATCTAGCCCTTGGACGCCTCACAGTTCGAAACACGGAGGGTCTGCCAGCCCTACGAGGGCAATCACGAATACGGTGGCCTTCCAAGCCACAATCGATGCACGATAGTTCACACTCACGANGCACGACTCCTCATTCGGCGGCTAAAATGACGCCATTTGAGCTGATGTTCAGTAGACGTGCCGAGTTACCAACAGCTGTCAAACAGCCCCCGCATTTGACGTATTGTTACGATGATTTTGCAGAGGAACTTCGAGAGAGATTGCGAGCAGCACACTAGGAAGCGAAGGAGAAACTCGACGCAGGCAAGGAAAAGTCGAAAGTGCAGTATGACAAAAATGCTGAGGAAATGGAATTTCAAGTTGGAGACAAAGTACTGATGAANACGGATGCCCACGAGATCTTGCAGATCTAGCCCTTGGACGCCTCACAGTTCGAAACACGGAGGGTCTGCCAGCCCTACGAGGGCAATCACGAATACGGTGGCCTTCCAAGCCACAATCGATGCACGATAGTTCACACTCACGAGCAAGATGCCCCAATCAGTTGCACGTAAAACACCTCCTCGAATCCATTTTCGGGTTTTTCCTGTTAACTTCGTTAATTGGAGCTGCGGAGAGAACTGTGGCAAGTTTTGAGCACACCGGGTTTTTGTATTCGAGGGTGCAGCGTCAACAAACATGGCCGCCAACGAGTCAAAGACGGAGTCCGCGTCGCCCGGTATCAATATGTTCTCGGAGTTCAAGAGCCTTTGGTTTTACAAAACTCTTGGAATCAGCATTTTTGTTTCCTGCGTTGCTCATGCTAGGAAGCATAACGGCTCAAGTGCGGGGGGAGGAGGTGCATGCGATCGAAAAGTTCGTTCACACGCCCGGAATTTATTTTGAGCCAATTGGGAAAATGTATCTCAGCACCCAGGTTTGGTCCATAGCTGCGAGTACAGATGTCTCACCGTGGCTAGCGAGGGCTGACCAACTTCAAGAACATCTGAACCATACAAAAGAGCTTTGTGCAAGAGCAGGTCCACGGGGAACCAACTTCCGACTCATTGTGGACCAGTGGATCAACGAATTCGCGGAAACAAGAGACGTCATTACTGGACTATTGGCTTTAAACGACGCAAGCAAAAAGCGTCGAGGCCTTATAGACGGTCTGGGCACTGTTGCCAAATCGCCGTTTGGAACTATGGATGCTCAGGACACCCACGAGATATTCGAGAGGCTTGCACACCTGGAAAGTGGAGTCAAGGGGACTTTGGATAGTTCCAGGAAGCAACTGGAGAATGTCAACTCAACACTCTTCCAGTTGGGACACACGGAGGAAATAATCAAGGAGAATGAAGACATTTTGCTGAAGTCAATGCAGCTAATAAAAGAAGAGAATCTGCAGGCAGCTCACAGACAAAATATAGATGAACATCTGTTAGTCCTAGAAGCCATCTACAGAGCAGTAAGGGAAGACGCTGTGAAAATAAGAAAACTCTTGACCGAATCCAGAGGTTTGATATTGGGAACCGGAGTTTTCACGGAGACTAGCTTAGTAGCTCTTCTCCGCACAGCGAAACTACCAAAGGGATTGAGTTTTCCCTTCGAGGTAGTAGTAGGGGAAATGCATAGATTACAAGAGGTTTCAACCACGAGTATTTTTGCATTCGGTACGAGAATTCTCACTTCGACGGAAGTACCGCTGGTTGACTTCCAGGCGTTCGACGTTATGCTGACGCATGAGATTCCAGTGCGGTCGTCGAACGGGTATCACTCATACGTGGAGACGACGAGTGAGCTACTGATGATGCACGGGCCGACGCAATAATACGTGCCAATGACCTCGGAGCAGTTGGGAAACTGCAAGGAAATTCAGGGGCAATATTTATGCACCGAGTCGTTACCAGTACAACTGACGCGGGACTCAAGCCCTTGTGAAGTTCAAATGTATTTGAACCCAGGGAAAATGCCGGATGTATGCACGATTAGACATTTGCAGCTAAACCGCTTGCTGCTAATAAAAATGAAGAGAAATAACGTATGGTTCTACGTAGCTCCTGAGGCCGAGGTTATCACGATAACGTGCGGAGATAAAGAAACCAGAGACGTTCTTCAAGACTCGGGCATTCTGCAAGTACCAGACTTTTGTGGAGTGGTCACTGCAGATTTCAGCGTAAAAGGCCGAAAGTCATTCGGAACAATTGAATTCTCGTTTTCACCCGAAGTTGAATCTGACGCTAGATGACGACATCGCAGAGAGACTCAATCAAGTAAATAGAAGCTTGAGTGACGTACAACTGTCCAACGTAGTTGGGAATGTGAAGGAATTAAAAGGCCTGGAGGTGCAGCTGGAGACCATGAAGGAGGACCTGACCGAGCAGAAGAAAGAATTCAACACGAGCCCAGGGATGCGTAGTTACCGCGAGTACCTAACTCATCCGTCATCAATTTTCACCTTGACAGTGGTGATAACGTTCATCACTGCGGGATTCCTGATTTGTTGGTGGTATAAAAGGTCTAGGAGGCCGTGGCTGACGCCCAAGAGAGAATCATCGCTTGAAGCGAGTCATCGAGGGCTGATTAGAGTAAGGAAAAATTGTAAACGATGTATTGAAATGTATATAATCAGAGAAGAAAATTATCAAACTGATAATTTTCTTCCCCCTACAGGGAGGGATATTATGCCCCACAAAGTGGAGCATAATGAGTCAATCATTCCGAAAAATGAGCGAACAAATGTAGCACATATTTCGGAATACAAACATAAAATTAAGCAATTGTGTACTTACTCAGAATATACGTGCATTATAAAGCGCGTATATTCGCATTAATAAGTAAGCCAGTGGATCATGCATCAGCATTTCCACTGGGCTCAATCGCATGGTGTTATCGTAACACCATACAGATATGAGGCAATGGCCAAGACGTCATAGCCTCTCGTTGTAATAAATACTCGAGAGACTGATGGCTCTGGGCCAGTAACTTAACCGATTCTTATCGCGGTTTACCTGATACCTTCCGTATCCGAATGAACACATTGAATTGTCTTTTTAAGAGTTGAGATTAAATAAAGGATATTATTTAGTATTCGTCGCGCAAGTGCTATTTTCTTCCGAATTACCGAACCCAACCGCTCGGGACTCTAACAACAATATGACGTTTCAGCACGTTAGATATTCGGATTTCAAGTTTTCGTTCTTTTCACTCTTTCAAAAAACATATTTCACTACAACCATAGCTTCGAGAAAAATCTCATTAGATCGAATCTCAGATTTTATTGCAATTTAATTGTAGGAAACGTGAGTCACGTTCGGTTGACCATTCGAACCGAAGACTCTTATCACGACCTATTAGTCGGAAAAATGATCCATCAAATAATCCTGAATATATTGTGAAGACCATAACGGAAAATAATGTCTACTGATTTCCATATACCTTTGCTTCTTCGTTAATCCGGCATTTAGTTATGAATGAAGTACTCGGATTCAGAAAAATAAGAATCTCGCAAATTTACATGTTCAATGCTATTACATTTGAAGAGAATAGCATTTCTATTGTCTCATCGATTCTGTGGATCGATTTTTATGATACGCGAAGAAGTATGATGAAAACCATGTATACGATTTGTAAGTGTCGGAAAACTACTCAGGCTGCGGGTGACCCATTCCCGCCATCCGAGATCGGACATTTTGTTATGTCCTATCAATGTTACTAGGAGGACAGTGGCGCCTTTTTGAAATAACGAGCGCCAAACTTCTAAATGTGGATCCGTTAGCCGCTAAACCTCTGATGAGGACTCCATCGATGTTGACTCGTTCATTTTTGGATAAATGGGTTGAAGGTTTATTCCAGAATAAATAAAAAACACCAGTGCTTAGGAGAGCACATTAACACTATTTATTTCAAACTTCTGATTTAAACTTGAAAACTTTGGTAGACAAATACACTTGATAAAACTTTTATGGAGAACTTTAAGAAAAACTAATCGAAGAGAGAAGCTGGAAAAGTTGTCGGAACAACAGCCACGATGGGACTGACTCTATCTTAAACTAAAAATCTAAGGGTTGGGTCCATACACCGCCACTAGACCAAAAGTTGCGCGCGCAATCTTGGCCCGGAGGAAAGGGAAGAGGGGTAACTTAAAAGAGAAATCGGGAAAAGAAAGAGGGAGAAAGGGGAGCGTGTGATGTCAACAGTTTTCCCTCTTGAGGGGTCTCATGCCCTTCAGCTCCGCGATACAATGAACAAAGGAGAACTCAACATTCAACACGTGTGGAACACGTGAATCAGAGAGACTTTCTAAATATCTCAGAACCGAGATTTAACAATTTTACGACCGTGACCGTCGAGTTTATTTTCTCTAAATTTCAGAATTTCAAGAAAAGTATTGTTGTGAGGAATTTTGGAGAGCTATAAATTTACGAAGTAAACTAAAGTACTTGACATTTATTATTTCCGGCAACGGTTTTTCTCACGCCTGCGAAGTTGTTTTTCGTCCCTTGTTCATTGTCCTTGCATTCTCGAATTTTTTCAGTATTTAAAGATTTTACGTTATTTAATTAATTTTCAATATTAATTTGAATATCGCGGACAAAGATGGCTGATCAATGCTACCAACCATGAAAATCAGTGTCAAGACATCACAATTTACTATCTAGGGGATTTCTGAATCCGAGCTTTCGACTCATTCTGGCGTCTGGCGAGCGTGACTACCAGCCGCGGCATTCCCCCTACAAGCTTCTATCATCATTCTTAATACTAAAAATAATTTCAACCAATTGATAAATAACAATGCAATTAACGGGACCAATATGAATAAATACCTCATATATCAACTTTTATAATGTTTTTAGGGGTCATTCCCCCTTGCCTAGCCTCAAAATCGACAATAAAAATCAACGACGCAACAACGACGCTATACACCGTCGCTCCTGGATCGCCAGGGCTACAGAAGAATCTAAATATGGTCGTATTATTTAATTGAAGAGAACAGAATTTTTGTGTTCAGGGATTGGTTTTCTGTAGGAATATAATAGATTCCCCTTCGTCTTACCTCCTACATTCCGACATTGCTTGAACATGGTTAAACCAAGCGCCATACGTTCTGCGCCCTAAAGGCTGCACAGTGGTACTCGAGCGAGCAGTGCGGGACTTGTGTGACTCGTACCACTGATCTCTATACTAACTGGATAGACTATCCTGTAAGACACTGGTGGCCCAAGTTCGACGTTCACCCAGCGCCTCCGTTGTATGGCCTAGGAACGAAGCGCGCCGTTAGCGCGCTTACGCGACCGTAGTCGCCTAGTGGGGGGCGGGTAATGTGACCTGGTAAAGTTGGAAAATTGAATGGTCATTTTTCTGATGTTGTATTGTACAAAATTAAGATTTGGAGGATTTTCATTGTTGTCAATTGAAATAATAACTGGGATAATTGCCGGGGAGAATGAACACAGAAAGTGGAAAAACCATTCATCTTCCGACAAATTCTTATATGAATATAAATTCTCTTTTTAAAATAGAAATTGTGTGGTGCAATGAGGTGACATTATCGTTACAGGAGAGGATGAAACAAAAAGATAATAGCTCGATTTTGATCAGGTTTAAGTGAAATAGCATAGGCTGAATGATAAGGATAATTCGATGCGGATCTAATTGAAATATAATAAAATAAAATAAAAAAATTTAATTGAAATAATTCTATCTTTTTCTGCAATAGAAAATAACACGTGGTATTTATTAAAAATATTTTTCATAATTTCAAGGACTAATACAATACAACAAAGACATTATTCAACAGACTGTGCGACCTATATCACTGCCAGTTTTATCATTTTATCACCATTAGTGAACTCATATCTCGAAATTATTGCCTTGCATTGTCGAATGCAATTCATATTTACTCTTTCTTTTTATTATGATTGGAACCTATGTTTCATATACATTACCTCCTGCAATACCTACTTATAGTTGCATTACACATTTCACTAATACAAAATCAGAAACTTATGGATACATTTCACTAATACAAAATAAGAAACTTATGGAAAGATAATTCTTTCGATTTGGTGGATCTTTTTTTGCAATATTCACATCGAACAATTTTTGTAAAAGTTTACAGAATGGAAGGAATGAATTATTTCGTAACCTCACTGACAATTGAACTCTTCCTAAAGACATTCGTCGACAGGTAATGCCCAGGTAGTCGCTGTTGATTGACAGTCACCGAAATTACAGATATTTGGGGGTTATGGGACCGGAAAAATGACACAATCAGATGACCATCCCCACTATCTAGCATTCTAGTCGCGCGAGCGCATTGAGGCATCCTGTAGTTCCGAGGCCATACAAGGGAGGCGCTGGCGAACTATTCAAGGCCCTCAGTTTCCAGCGTACTCGGCCCGCAAGGGTGGGTTTTCACTCGTAGCGGACAGTCCGCAAATGACAGCGGGCTGAACCATAATAACCAATGAAAAATTGGTTATTATGAGCATCTACAGATCGAAAAAAAAATCCTAAAAATATTCTTATAGGCGGCAAAATTAAAAAATCACTTGATTCGTTGACATTTTCTGTAAAAAGAGTCATTCCCAATTGCAGAAAATTTTGAACTACGCTCAATTCAAAGAGCGGAAAATTTACTTCGAAAATACTTATTAAAGAACAAAAAATATTTTTCCCTACATAACCAAGTTATTAGAAAAATGACCAAAATTCCTTTAGGTCTATGTAATGTTGAGAAAACGATACCATAAGCTTCGATAAAATTGAAATTTTTAAGTAAGAAATAGGGTGAATAATCAGCCAAAACACTAACGTAGAGAGTAAAGGAAAAATTCCGTGGCTGTTAGAATCGAGGTAGAGACCCTAACTCTACGGGAGGTCCTCCTCTTGCTTGCCCGATTTCAGATCTCCGACGAAAGGATGAGAAAGTAACATTGTTATAGGGAAAAAATTGGAAAAATCATTTTTCTAACGGGAAGAAACAGGTTACAAGAAATATGTATTGAAATTGTCAAATAGGAAATATTTTTCAACCCTGGTTTGATACGAGGTATTTGCGCGCATTTCGTAGCTTTACTTCCTTCCTATTGACTAATCAAGCAGAAAACTTAAATGAATAAAATTGAAGTTACTGAGTTAGACTATATGGGAAGATTAGAATCTCCTCTATAATTGAATAATATCCCAAATTTCTATCGGAGAATGAAAGTTCCTCTAACAAATGCATTGTTTTTCTCACTATCGAATAAAATTATTAGTTATGCGACGAATCGAATTATTTTTTTATTTATTTCTCCAAGTGGAATAGCTATTGAGATATAGCTATTTGTTCATTGGAGCGCGCTGCGAACTTGGTGCATCTCTGTCGTCCACAGATGAGGTGTACGGACAGAAGACGCGTTAGCCACGAGAACGACAGGGACGTACCTGCATAAGTTTTTGCGTGAGACATAGACGCAATGAGCGCGCGGCGCACTTCGGTCAACAAATATTGATATCTCGATAACTATTTTACTTAGAGAAGTAAATAAAAAACCATTCGATTCATTACGAAATCTCGCACGTTTTTGCTAATTCTGGTCAGGTAATTTTTGGTGTAGTGGTAATTCTGTACATGGGCAAGACTCCTTTACTTTCCGCCCCTAAGTAGGGAATATACTATATTTGACTTGGCTTCTAGTAAGTTGAACATTCAAAAAACATTGACATCGCTGATCGATATGATGGAAGGTAGCGAAAAAAAAAACAATTATGTGTAGTACTATTTCTGTTGGGATGGCTGGGATTATTTCAACGTTTTTCCCGACTTTTACAGGAGGAAGGTACGTGGGGTGCAAGGAATATTTCATTTCCGATCTTTGAATAGGCCATAATCATTCATTGTTTTCATTGTCTTGCTCCATATTCATGAAGGAGTCTCATGATCGAGTGAACTGCAGCTACCCCTAACTAAAAGAAAATTTTTTTTTCTACATTTTGGACTGAGCAATATTTTTCAATCCCTGCGCAGAGTTTCAAAATATTTGAGTACTTTTTGAATGAATTCTTTTATTTCTTCTATCAGAACAGAAATTTCCCCTTCTCCTGTATTCGTCATTGCGCAGGATTGTTTTCACGTGGTTTTCCCGCGATGAACGAAAATGGTACTCATAATATTCACAATAGGACCACCTTCCATAAGTATTAATCATTGTTGTCCCTGTGTACAATGGAGTCCTTCTCACATCCTAGGGCCGAGTAAACGACAGGTAATAATCATGACTCAGCAGGGGGCCCTGCCCTACGCACCGGAGCTGAGAACCTGAATGAAAATATGGAACAATAGTGCGGAAACTAAAATATTGTGACCAAATTTTCCAATGACTGGGGAAAACCCTTTTGATTTAAAGACGGATTTACACACCAAGAAAAAAAAGTGGGCCACGGGAAAATACTCAATTGGATTTCAATTGAATCCATTTGTTAACAATATATTAAATTATTAGTTATAACTAATCTATTCTATCCGTACAGTAGCACAATAATTTTACTGCAATTTTTTTCTCTGTGTCTAAAACATACATCAAATCTTCACTATAAATAGAATTGTGTGCATGCATGCACGAAAAAATCTCATAGAAAAACCTAGCGAATTCGCTAGATAATTCTATTGTCCATTTGGATTCGGGTTTGAAAAATTGCTGGCAAGGTAATGGGCCTTTCCACATCGGCAAGAGACCAAGTTTCCGACAAACAGCAGATTTCCACTTGTCCAATTTCGTGACTGTTGATTTAAGCCTCTGTAAGTTCCAGAACATGATGCTGCAGGTTTCTAGTTTCTTTATGCGTTTTTTGCCTTCGAAGATTGACGCTGCGCCCGCTGAGGTGAACTTATTGAGTGCATCCAGAACGGCTACTCGCGGCAGAGGCAGCGGTGGCCTCATCAGCTCCATCTTGTCAAAATACAACCCTGTATTTATTGACGTCTCAAGGTGGTGGATAATCACCAGTCCCGGTTGGAGGATTGAATGCAATAATTAGCTCATTTTACATCAACCAAGAAGACAACTTGAAGTCTATCCTTGCCAAATTCCAAGAGATCCTGGATGACATCATTCTGAGGTTTCCCGACGATTGCCTTGTTCTAGGTGGTGACTTCAATGCACGCTTGGGGTCGTTGGACTCAGCCTGCACTGAAGCTATCGAAATCTCGTCTCTCCGGTGAGAAAGGAAAGCATTCGACGTGATAATTAAAACTCGTGGACGCCTATTGCTGCAGTTCATGGACGACAATGGCTTCGCCCTCTTAAACGGACGCACCCAGAGTGATTTTCCAGCCAACTTCACTTGTCAGCACCTTGATGTTTTCTCCACAAATGACCTGGTATGGGTGAACGCTGCTAAGCTTGAGTTAGTGAAGGACTTATCTGTTAGTGTGGACAGAGCAGGTTCAGATCACTTCCCGGTGAAGCTGGAATTACTCACGTGTGCGGCATCTCCCTCGTCTCCTCACCAGCATGCAGCATTGCAACCAAGCTCTTTTCGATGGAAAGCCAACCTCAAGGACATATTCAAACAAAAGCTAGCAGATGCACCGGAAATTTTCATTAACTTCCTGGATAACGACACGACAACTTTCGCAGCCAATCTTAGGACCGCCATCACATCAGCAGCCTCCAATTCCAAAATGCTTTCACAAAAACCGCTGGATAATCGCCCACACAAACCCTGGTTTGATTCAGCCTGCATCAAGGCCAGAAGCTCAGCACTTGCAGCTCTCCGTACTATAAGAAAGGCTAACTGCCCTATTAATAAACGCCTGGAATACATAGCTGCGGATAAACGGTATGGAGATCTAATCAAGCATAAAAAAATGGAGTACTTCAGAAGCCTCACTGAAAAATTCGCCAACTTAAGGAACCCCAAAGAATTTTGGAGCACAGTGAAGAGGTGTAAATCTCGGCTTCCCCAATGCGAGTCAATAACAAAGGAGTCAATAACAAAGGTCGTCCTTCCTCAGAAAAGTGTATCCAAATAAAGTGGCTATTATCGCTCCTTTTCTAGGGCCTGGCTATGTCACCCTTGATTTTGCCATATCATACAAGGAGTTAGGGGATTGCATTGCTAGGTTGAAAACTGGAAAAGCGCCCGGCATCGACAGGATATCCAATGATTTTTACAAGGCGTTCACTGATGAATGGAAGCAGTATCTCCTGGGGTTGTTCAACAAAATCCTCATCACCGAGAAGGTCCCCGCTGGCTGGAGTGAAATCATGTTGTTCATGTTGCACAAGAAGGGTCCTATCGATGACCCGCTCAACTATAGAGGCATCGCTCTGATCAACTGCTCTGTTAAGATATTTACCCAAATTCTCCAGCACCGCCTCTACAACTGGGCTACCAGCTCACAACTCATCCCAGAGGAACAGGCTGGTTTCATAAAAGGCAAGGGCAGCGCCGATAATATTGTTGTTCTTCAAGCCGCAATTCACTTGAGACTGAGACTCAAGGTGGGACTCAGGTGGGAAGGCCTTTGCGCTATTCGGGGACTTCAGGAGAACTCTCGACTCGGTGCTTTATGAAAAAATGTGGGCCTTCCTATATGAAATCGGAATCAGCCCTAAGCTCCTCAGAATCCTCATGTCTTTCTATAGCCAAGCAAAGCTCCAAGTTAGGACAAAAGATGGGCTATCACACCAAGTTGATATGTATGCAGGAGTTCTTCAAGGAGAGATACTCAGCCCGCTCCTCTTCATCCTGTACTTAGGTGATATAATACAATTCTTCAGAAGAAAAAGCTCTACTGGTCTCGACCTAAACCAAGTAACTGACCTTCTATTGCTCCTATATGCTGACGACTTGGTGATCCTCGCTCACTCCCCGGCTGAGCTCAAGAGAAAAACTGTCATTATGCAGAAATACTGTGCTTGGAAAGGCCTCACCGTTAATATCCAAAAGACGAAGATTGTTGTCTTCAGGAAGGGGGATCCCGTGCCGAAGGCTGTCCAGAACATCCAATTTAACGGGTAGACCATTGAAGTCGTTGAGTCCTATGTTTACCTAGAAGTCAACTTCTCCAGCTCGAGTTTGGGTGCGCTCTCATCTAAAGAAGCCTGTAGAAAGGCTAAAGTGGCTATGGGGATTGTCTTCTCCATTCTTGCAGCTGCCAAGGCAGATACCTGGAGCAGCTCTGTGAAACTCTACGATAGTCTCATCTCCTCAGTGTTCATGTATAGCGCGCATTTTTTGGACTCCGTTATATCCAGGAGTTTGACAAGATTCAATTGCTCTTCTTCAAAAAGCTCTTCTATCTTGCCAAAAGCACGCCTGGGTTTTCAATCCGACTGGAATTGGGACTGACGACCATCTCGGTGACCATCGCTAAAATGAGTCTGAATTGGATTATAAAAATCCTCAAAATGTAGACGCATCTACCCAGAATTTGCTACAAAAGACTTCTGGAGTTAAACACTCACCCACTTGCACCTCCCCATACAACTGGTTAAAGCAACTGGATATTGTGGCTGATGGACTCATCACGGACGAACTCTGGCAATCCAGAGATTGGGCCGTCTGGCAAAGCAAGAAGTACCTGATCCTCAATCAAATGGCTGCCCACTCGAGAAGCAAGGACCTGCAAAGATACATCAGATCAGCGGCTCACCAGCTGCCGTTGGAAAGGAATGTTGGTGACAATTTCCTCTCCTTCTATCCAGAACGATGCCCCATCCACCTCGTTCGAACCAAAATGCAGCTGAGGCTATCGACCATCTACTCGAAGCGATTCATAATTAGAAAAAAATTATTTATTCATGATCCGACTTTAATTGGTTGCAGTTGCAGGCTTGGTGAACCAGACAGCTTTGTCCATGTATTGCTCAACTGTACCCTGTATAACGGCATTCGCAATCACTACATCACGCCATGGTTTAACTCCAATGTCTCACCGGTTCAAAATGTCAATAATTTGTTAAACTCTTGTGATCCGCTTTGCCTAAAGGACATTTTTACGTATCTTTGTATTGTATATGAATCGTCCTATAATACTTATGCTTGATGGGATTTCTTTAGCCGCTAGTTTCATTTACCTCGTGCAGATGATTCTATGTATTTATTTATTGCTTTTTTGCAAATTCTACCTTCGTCCTTTAATTCATCACCGTCCCATGATCTCTGGAGTTTCTAGTTTCTTTTCACTATAATTTACTATTATTCTTTCTACAATTGGCGCCATTTTGTAACTTTTAGTATTACTACACATTATTGTCACTGTTTTCATGCAGAACCCTGCATTTATGAATCAATGCATTCGAAAAATGCTGAATAAACATTATCTATCTATCTATCTAGATAATTCTATTAAATTCTTATTAAATTTTCTATACATTTGCCCCTTTTTATTGACAGGTTTAATAGAGAATGCTCTATAGAAAAAATCAAGAGAATTGTATTTTTCTATACAACTTATTTTATAGAGATATCTTCTATAGAATTCTCTCAGCTCAACGTTTTTTATTCAACTTTCTTAACAAGAACAAAAGAAAAATAGAATGGAAAAAAATGAGGAAATTTAAGCGGAGGTAACTCCACAGAAAATATTTCTATAGAATAAATTGAATAGAATCATAATTCTATTGATTTTTTCTATAGAACATTTCTTATTGAACATTTCAATAGGAAGGATCAAAAACTTCAATAGAAAATTCAATAGGATGGTCTAGCCAATAGAGAACATACGTTTTTTTTTTCCCTTCATTTAGAGATTATAACATTCTCTCCAGTATTTTTTTGTAAGCCTCCAATTCGCATTTTTCAATGTGAAATCGTTGATTGAAAAGTGCACTCTTTGGAGCCCTGAAGCCGGCTGTGACGTCGCAGCAGTGAAGTCGCCATGTTTCTCAGTCACTCACGTAGCGGAGCCCGGCAGGGGCGATGCGCAAAATCTCTTTCATACGTTAGTAATCTAGTATGACTTCGGTGCTGTGACGTATCAGTCCCGCCAGCGTATGAATAGAATTCG
The DNA here is from genome assembly GCF_001412515.2 of Diachasma alloeum. NCBI lineage: Eukaryota > Metazoa > Arthropoda > Insecta > Hymenoptera > Braconidae > Diachasma > Diachasma alloeum. The sequence continues at coordinate 104,290 of NW_021680567.1, forward strand.
CCAAGAAATTCTACTAGAATTCTATGAAAATTCTATAGGATTTCTATAAGATTAATATAGGATTTTTATACGATTTCTATAGGATTTCTATAAGATTTCAATAGGATTTCTATTGGAATTCTATCAAAAATTCTATCTGTTTTGTGCCAATTTCTTATGGATATTCTATAAGAAAATTTTTATAGATTTTGAATTTCTGTTTGAATTGTTCCATCGAGATTTTTTCTATTAAAATTATTGAGTAAAAATGTTCCAAGTTTTTATCCGCTGGATTCGGTTTTATTTTGCATTAAAGAATCCAAGTGAAAAAAACTTAGACAATTTCATCGCACACGCCTCTAGAGGAGCAACACCAATTTCGTCCGTATCTGCTATATCTTCAATATCCGTCGACTCAATTATTTCAGCTATTTGGCAACTTGAATCATTGATGGCCTTCTCGAATCTATTGTCAAATGTAGCTGTGTTTTCTATTTCTAATAGAGTATTTTGTTCATCGTCAAGGCAATTTGAAGATTTTGGTGGTTTTCTATATTAGCTGTACTAACGTTCTGGAGGATCGTTCGATATTGATAAGCGGTAGGCTTCGGGTTGTATATGAACCACCATACATTTTAATAATTGAGAATAAATTCTCGAGGGTATCCGAATTCAAATGAGAAGCTAATAAAAATCGGTAATTATCCATTCTTAAGGCCTGCCACAATTGTAAAACCGCACTCAACGTCAACTCCAAACCAACGAAACACGGGGGTCGCGAAAGTCCCTTTGGGGTTACGGTACGCTATGACTTACTCTTCTCGAGCATTTTGCGAATATTCTCTAAGGGCTCGCTACGTACATTTGATATTGCACATTTATTAACATTGGAATCATTTGTTTGAACGCTATTCAAATTATCAAATAAATCATTGAGCTCGGAGATGAATGTTGCGGTCTTGTTAACAGTTTTCGATCTTATTTGGCCAATACAAAATGCAGTTTGAAGGGCGCAAGATACCGAATGGCTAAATACCTGCAAGGCTAGGCGAACTTTCATTCGGTCTAAACAAATGGGCTCTACATGTTTATCACTAAGTTTGACCGCGGTACGCGTATGCTTATTTGGTTCCAATTTCCATAATTCACGAATATCATTCCAGGATACATATTGATACATATTGGATACATATTGATTTTCGGATATTGAAAATTTATAATTCAATAACTGATGGCGAATACTTTTGAACAGATGAGGAATATCGAAAAGAGTGAATATTTTGTAACCATCATGATAGAAAAATGGTTTCTCTGCGGTTGTGTTACACGAATAAAATCCTCGAAAATTTGATCCTTGATCTGAGATTAAAGCTCTCACCTTGAGCCCGGTGGGAAGGACTTCCGATAAAACTCGCTTGATGACATTTGGAAGTGTGTCAACTTTAACCCCGGAACTACTCATGAAGAATGAAATTGGTTGTTTCCAATTACAAAAGAGCCCCTGAATCATGAATTGTACTACACTTTTAGCAGGTTCAGTCGATTGACCAGCAAAACCTAAGTCTTCGAATCCGTCATTTTTCTGCAATTTTTCATTAAATACGAATTCCGTACTAATTTTTGTCTCATCAAAAGTCAAGGTACACTCGCATTCAATTGGATCCATGAAACTAGCTTTAACTTGCCCGGTGGCCTGGCGTAGTGGTTAAGGCCGTTGCCTCGCAACGGATAGGTTCCAGGTTCGATTCCTGACCGGGTAGAATGGTGAGATCTAACCATTTTTAGAGTCTTGATCAATCGCCATATAGTCTCATCAGACTCGAAGCGATATAAAATAAGCATAAAAAAAAAAAAAAAAAACTAGCTTTAAGTTTCAATTTTTCGAATATTGATGAGCATATATGCATATATGTATTGTGAGGTATTTTTCCAAGCGCGTCTGCGGGATTCAGGCGCGTGGTTCTCCACGAACTTCCAGCGACCCCTTTGGACTCTCTCAACCCGGACTTAGAACGACGGGAATAACGAGAGGAGACAAAATGCCAAAAAGGGCGCCAGTCCTTTTAACCGCCAAAGGACAAGGCCACACCGTTGAGCCGCGTTCCACGACTAGCTCAGATACCGCGGAGGCGTGTGGGAACAGGTTACAATGAGCGTACTCAACAATATGCAACTGTTTACAAAACACAAAAAAATATATTTTTAAATCATAAGTTAAGTGTGATTTTTTGCTCGTCCATACGAGACTTAACGTAGGATTCTGTACACGTGCGGGAGAGGACTCCCGTGAGCAAAGACGCTATACAAACAAAAAAAAATTGTAATTAACCTAGTGATACTAATTAACAAACAGAAATAATAATAACTTCAGAGATGCGTGGGAGACGCTAAGACGCGAGGATCACCCGCAAGCGATGACGACGCGAGAGCCACGACACAAAAGTTATTGGGGGAGGTCGACATAACAAATGAGTTAGGACTAGTTTTTCACCACAAAAGAAAATTGGTAATAAAGGTCAAGTAGAGAGACTAATAATAAAATCAAATCATGAGGTAGCTGGAGGCTACAGAGTGCCGCGTCACAAGCAGACTCTAGTACATTCTCAAAAGGCCCCAAAATGGGCGCCAGAGTGGATTCACTACTGGAAGGACGCGTGCTTTCACAACGAAATTAGACGCTCACCGTGATTTCGCGAGAACACCAGGCAGACTCGTCTGGACCCTCAGTACGGCGACGTCGGAAAACAAAGCCGGAACAAACGGGCACAAGACCACCACGTACTTTACTTTTGTTCGGTCAAATAGCTCGGAGAGCGAAAGAACTTAAATTGCGCAGAGCGACTTTATCTGAACAAATCCCAGCGAAGAGTGATCGTCGGGGCCGTACATCGCCCCGAGAAACCCCTCAATTTCTCCTACCCTCACCCGATCACGTGATAGAGCGCGAAGAATCCAGGGGATTCGACAATTTGCTTATCTTTAAAATGGTTCTTATCCCAAATTCCTTAGTCCCAGAAAACTGGGACTTGCGCCTCGCGGTCGGTGGATGTGAACCGCGTTGAGCGGCGCAGAAGCCAACATAATCCGATGCTCCCTCAATGTTGTAGCATCGGTTTTTTATTGGATGGCCTTGTGCCGCCGATCCATCGGTGAGGTGGTGAGGGTTCGCACGTAGAGGCCTGAGATGCCTGCTGGCGTGCGACGATCGTCTTTCGCGTCCTACGTGATGTGAGTCTACTCGACTGGGTGTGTGCGTGCTCGTCGGTGTGCTGCTCCTCGGCTATAGCCCGTCTTGTAGCCCTTCCGATGCTCCGCTCCACGCCCCTCGTCGCGAAGCTCATGTAACCCACGGTGAGCGCGATTGACAGAGTTCGGTAGAATGATGGAAAGAAGGTAAATAAATAAATAAAATAAAATAAAATGACAATTGTGGCTCTGGGTGATCCGACTCCTCGCTGGGGTAAAAGACTAATTTTCCCCCCATGATCCGCGGTCAGTTCAGGCGAGGAACAGTACATGATTTTTATCATGTTACAATATATATATCCGGCCACACTTGAACTTCATTGAACCACGATCTGATGATGCTGGGGGAGGGCAATATAAAATTGAATTTTTCGCGTAATTTCTTGTACAAACTCGGAGATGTAAAAAATTTGAAAAAAAATCAGCCACTACTCTAACTCCCCAACAAATGCAAAGACGATAGAAATTTTTTTCTTCATTTCTTGATTTTTTATCATCGGTCAAATTGAGATTTTTTCCCTATTTTTTAATGAGTCTGATCTCATTTTTTTCATTATTCGCATTGCAGTCTTTTTTAACTTTTAATTTGGGAGTGGCTATTGTCACAGGTACGTCCGTGAGGTGCCCCACACATTCTCAAAGGAATCTTTCCCAGCAACTACTACAGTCACGGGTGGGCACACAGACGTATCCGTGACTGGTGTAAATAACCACTCCGTTTAATTTTTCCCCCTAATTTCCGTAGCTTTTGCAAAAAAAATGAATAAACAAAAAAATGTCTTATTACTATGTTTTTTATCAAAACAAATTAAATTTTTAGAATGGGAATCAACGCTATTTGAGAAAGTTATCTCCGAAAATATCTGTAATTTTTTCAAATTTCTATTATTGTTCCTTCTGATTAATTTAAATTAAAAATAACAGCGATTTTTGATGCTTCAAATTTTGAACACATTTAAATTATCTTTGAATTTTTGTTCTCTGCTTTTTTTGGAAATTTTTAATATTTTCAAAGTTATGATTTTTTTTTTATTTCCAAAGAAGATATTCTCGCTCGAGTTTCCCCGCCCTTGATATCACTGACTTCTTTGTAGAGAATTTCATTCTCTATAAATGACGTTTTATGGATTTTCCTTCTATCTCTAACCATTTTGGCAGCGGAAGGGTAGAAAGGTCGCGCGGCGTTGTAATTTTTAAGTTTTTAATTCTTTAAACAATTTCTCTTAAAGCTAGCGCCCTGAAAAGTTAGTATATTGTTTTTCATATTATTTCCTGTCAAATACAATTTTTTCGTTTAGATGGAATTTTATTCGATTTCAATTGTCTAAACGATTATATCACGAAAACTCTTACAGATATGGGAAAAAGATTCAAGAAAAAGATGTTTGACAAGTAAAAATAGACATGTTATGTTTTAGAAGTTTTTCCCTAACTATAATGGATAAAGAGTGTAGAAGTCAGGCCTAGCATGCGGCGCGAGGTGTCGGCGGTAAGTCACTAATAAATAATGGAAAAATGGATACAATGAAATGGAGAAGACATACTATCAAATCCATGTATTTTTTACAGAGGAACAATTTTGATGCGAAAATTTTTCTCATGTCTCAAACCATTTACTCGGAAAATTATACAAAACAAAAGCGTTGTAGGTAATTTGCCCTATCATTGAGCACAAGAACGTGATTATCTTTTTAACGGCTAGTTGTGGGAGGAAATTTCACAAAACTAATTATATCTAAAATTTTTTGGAAAATATTTCTCATTTGAATTATTTTTTTCTAGTTCCATCGAGTTTGCCGATAAACGCATCGGAGCGGGGTCTGTTTACTTCGCTTCCACTTCCGATAACTTTTTATTTATTATCGATATGAAATATAGTTATAGAGCAAAAAATTTGTACTTTTGTAACTCAATCATCTTTTGTTCTAAATTTATTTTCCTATCTAATTACCGTTTCCGTAATATGATCGTTTAAACAATTAAATTGTTGATAACAAATGAAACGCGAAATTATAAAAAAAGACTAAAAGAAGTATAATTTTTGTTCAGAGTTTGGACTATTTCTACACTTTTCATTTCAAATATTGTTTAATAGTATTCAGCCTATTCGAGGTATTACTTTCGAGGCAGAGTGCACTCTGATAAAAATATTCAAAAATGACCCTTCGTTGAAAAAATAATAACTAGAAAAAAATAGATATTGGGACCGCTATTTACCGACGGTGGCGTGGTGATCGCCCTCATAACATGGACGACCCGTGGTTTACCCGTTCAAACTTGTTCAAACCCTCACATTGTGGCTGACAGTAGTAGTTCCTCTTCGACTCATTCATTTCAGTATTGTTTTTTATTGTTGTACTCGAAGTTCCGATGTTGTCATATTTTAGAAAAACTTGCGGATTTGGAAATTAATTCATTGAAGTACCAACGATAAACCATCGGACGGCCATTTTTCTTAGTGCAGGCGATACCCACCAGACATCGCAGCGATTTATAGCGTCCCCAATATACGCGAATAATTTAATTTCATAATTTTCCATAATTTTTATAATCATGTTTCATTATTCCCTTCTAAAATTCCATATTTGCTAACATTCCAATTTGGCCAGATCTATATTTGATTATCAATTTGAGAATGAAAGTAACCATTTTCACGAGGAGGACAAAATAGCATTTCATGTTTATTTAGCCACCAGAACCATTTATCGACCGTTCTTTCCGAAAACTCAATGGGTGATACAGTACTCTGCAAAACCTTCGCCACTCATTGCCCCGAAAAACTCCGGACAGAACACTGGTCTCTATACTAACTGGATAGACTATCCTGTAAGACCCTGGGCGAGACGAATTGAACGCTCACCCAGCGCCTCCGCAGAGTGGTCAGGAACTAAGCGTTCCACTATTGCGCTTGCGTGACCGTGAGTCACATAGTGGGGGGGAGAGTAATTTCACCTGGTAAACTCAGGAAATTTTACGGTCATTTTCGCGTTATCTTACTATGTAGAATTCAGAGTTACCAGTTGAAAGGACGAGGACAACAAAATAATTTTTTTAAAAGAAAATTACCCGTTTTATCAATGATTTTGAATTAATTTATTTAATTGATTTATTTTATTCACCTCATTACTAGCAAAGTCCTTTTAAGTACAAATTATTCCCTCGCAGTTCTGCATAAAATTTACATTCACAAATTTACACAAAATCAGAAGCTGATGCTCACTGCTCCAAAAATATTTAATTCTTCTGATATTTGCTCGAATGATGTTGTGAAAGCTGTAAATAAAACAAATCCGAATTGTGAAAACATTTTTATTCAATGATAGAATTGGTGTAAGAGTAAGTGCTGCGAAGCATATCACAGAAGCAATTGATTAGAAAATAGCGAAAAACAAAGCATTCTATCATATTAACCATCAAGGTCTACTGCACATTTTTTTCAGTTATATAAAACTTTAATATCACACTTTTACGTAGTTCAATGTCTCACTATAGTTTTGAACGTAACAATCACATTTTTTAAATCTCCTTAAAAAGACATCAACTCTTTAAAATTATGCTAAAAACTATCAACAATCAAGTCAAGCCACTAATAATTTCACGAAAAAAATACAGTCCTTATAGATCTGAGCTCACTGATGAGCCTAAACAACCTGTCTTGTGAGAAAAGGACGTAGGTTTGTGCCAGTGATTGGCAGTGCCAGACTTTTGGTGGAAGCGAACATTCGAATCTCAATGTAATTCATCAAAATATATTTGATGAGGATGTCCACGTGGTTAATACAGGAATCCATGAGGAAAGTATCCCTGAAATGTTCCCCCAGTTCAGGAAAGAGTCCCTTCTTTAATGATAATAACTCTTTATATGCTGAATTAACGAGAATAACTGGGAAATTCATTTCCACGGGTGGCTTTTCCGTGTTGGAATTGCATGCTTTACGAAAGAGTCTTTCGGCAGTAGAACAAATAGTTATCACGCTTTCTGATGGAATCACTAAGCCACCACGAGTTTTGAACATAATTAGAGAACCCACTTTGAGGGTTTAGAGGACACTTCTCGCTTGGAGCGAAAGACAATTCTCTGAAACCACCAAGGGACTGATCGCATTTTAATGTCTTTGGTAGATACCGAACCACATACCCCGCGATATAAGCCACTGCATTAAGAGAAAATTCACCGAGAAAATGAGGGGTAGCCCAGGCAAAGTTAAGAAATTCATCTAAATCTANGACACTTCTCGCTTGGAGCGAAAGACAATTCTCTGAAACCACCAAGGGACTGATCGCATTTTAATGTCTTTGGTAGATACCGAACCACATACCCCGCGATATAAGCCACTGCATTAAGAGAAAATTCACCGAGAAAATGAGGGGTAGCCCAGGCAAAGTTAAGAAATTCATCTAAATCTAAATTTTAATTATTAATAAATTCAGCATAGAGTCAAGTGCCTATCGATACTTACTTATGGAAAGACAATTCTTTCCATTCAGTGGATGTTTTTCTACAATACTCGCAACGAACCATTTCTGTAATATCTACAGATACGAGACATAAATTTTCTCACAACCTCACTGGCACTGAAACACTTTCCAAGGATATTTGAGGGTTATGCGAGCAGAAAAATGATACCGTCAAATTACCATCCCCACACTGATCTGTATACTAACTGGATAGACTATCCTTATGGGCCCAGCATGTTGCAAGCCAGGGGTTTCGAATAGTCCTCCAGCGCCTCCCTTTGTTGGTCGAGGAACTAACAGAGGTCCTGATGCACTTGCGCGTCCACGGCGCTGGATAGTGGGGATGGTAATTTGATGGTATCATTTTTCTGCTCGCATAACCCTCAAATATCCTTGGAAAGTGTTTCAGTGCCAGTGAGGTTGTGAGAAAATTTATGTCTCGTATCTGTAGATATTACAGAAATGGTTCGTTGCGAGTATTGTAGAAAAACATCCACTGAATGGAAAGAATTGTCTTTCCATAAGTAAGTATCGATAGGCACTTGACTCTATGCTGAATTTATTAATAATTAAAATTTAGATTTAGATGAATTTNCATACGCACTTGACTCTATGCTGAATTTGTTAATAATTAAAATTTAGATTTAGATGAATTTCTTAACTTTGCCTGGGCTACCCCTCATTTTCTCAGTGAATTTTCTCTTAATGCAGTGGGTTATATGGCGGAGTATGTGGTTCGGTATCTACCAAAGACATTAAAATGCGATCAGTGCCTTGGTGGTTGCAGAGAATTGTCTTTCGCTCCAAGCGAGAAGTGTTCTCTAAACCCTCAAAGTGGGTTCTCTAATTATGTTCAAAACTCGTGGTGGCTTAGTGATTCTATCAGAAAGCGTGATAACTATTTGTTCTACTGCCGAAAGACTCTTTCGTAAAGCATGCAATTCCAACACGGAAAAGCCACCCGTGGAAACGAATTTTCCAGTTATTCTCGTTAATTCAGCATATAAAGAGTTATTATCATTAACGAAGGAACTCTTTCCTGAACTGGGGGAACATTTCAGGGATACTTTCCTCATGGATTCCTGTATTAACCACGTGAACATCCTCATCAAACATATTTTGATGAATTACATTGAGATACGAATGTTCGCTACCGCCAAAAGTCTGGCACTGTCAATCACTGGCACAAACCTACGTCATTTTCTCACAAGACAGGTTGTTTAGGCTCATCAGTGAGCTCAGATCTATAAGGACTGTATTTTTTTCGTGAAATTATTAGTGGCTTGACTTGATTGTTGATAGTTTATAGCATAATTTTAAAGAGTTGATGTCTTTTTAAGGAGATTTAAAAAATGTGATTGTTACGTTCAAAACTATAGTGAGACATTGAACTACGTAAAAGTGTGATATTAAAGTTTTATATAACTGAAAAAAATGTGCAGTAGACCTTGATGGTTAATATGATAGAATGCTTTGTTTTTCGCTACTTTCTAATCAATTGCTTCTGTGATATCCTTCTCAGCATTTACTCTAACACCAATTCTATCATTGAATAAAAATGTTTTCACAATTCGGATTTGTTTTATTTACAGCTTTCACAACATCATTCGAGCAAATATCAGAAGAATTAAATATTTTTGGAGCAGTGAGCATCAGCTTCTGATTTTGTGTAAATTTGTGAATGTAAATTTTATTCAGAACTGTGAGGGAATAATTTGTAATTAAAAGGACTTTGCTAGTGATGAGGTGAATAAAATAAATCAATTAAATAAATTAATTCAAAATCATTGATAAACCGGGTAATTTTCTTTTTAAAAAATTATTTTGTTGTCCTCGTCCTTTCAACTGGTAACTCTGAATTCTACATAGTAAGATATCGGGAAAATGACCGTAAAATTTCCTGACTTTACCAGGTGAAATTACTCTCCCCCCCACTATGTGACTCATGGTCACGCAAGCGCAATAGTGGAACGCTTAGTTCCTGACCACTCTGCGGAGGCGCTGGGTGAGCGTTCAATTCGTCCCCCCAGAGTCTTACAGGATAGTCTATCTAGTTAGTATAGAGATAAGTGCATCCCCACTATCCAGCGCCGTGGACGCGCAAGCGCATCGGGACCTCTGATAGTTCTTCGACCAACAAAGGGAGGCGCTGGAGGACTATTCGAAACCCCTGGCTTTCAACATGCTGGGCCCATAAGGATAGTCTATCCAGTTAGTATACAGATCAGTGGGACAGAAAAGCCCATTGGGCTCGCTCTATTCACCGATGGCGGCGCTGGTCTCGCCAAGCAACATGGACGACGAGTGGTTTATTTGGTTTGAATTGGCACGCGGCACCGGTTGTCGTAGCACGTCCTGACAAACTAATATTTGCTCTTGTGTTTTTTGTAATGATCACGAATTACAATATTGTTTTTAACGCATGCAGACGTCTTCAGTTTCTGTAAGAGCAAACCGAGCTCGAGGAATATCATAGATGGTCAAAAGATTCTCAATTCATGGAATTTATTTACATGTGGTGTGTCAGAGAGAACTCGTGTCATCAAGTTATTCGCTTTATGCTTGAAAACCAGTAGCCTGAGTGAAAAACCCCATGAGATCACCGGTACAATTAATGTTAACCCTGTCACAAAATCGACATCGATTGTCAATATGTTGTGCTCCTGTAAAGCAGGGTTAGAACATATATGTAAACATATCGTTTCTGTCTTGCTTTACTGCATCCAGTACGTATATTCTCCTCAATTATCACATTCATTTCCATATTATTTTCTCTGACAACATATTCCATCTCTCATTAGGAATGATTTCACTAAATTGGAATTCATCTCGTGCACTGACAAAGAATGCTTGTGGCGTAAATCGAATATTTTAATACCTTTTCAAGTTTCAATAGCTCAAACCACTTCTCACGTATATCAATGTCAACTCGAGTTTCGAGGTTATTCAATGTAACAACTGAATATTTCACATCTGGCTATGGAAACACGTGGAAACTCAAATCCTGATTATCGAGCGATGGATTTTTACATCCTTTAACACAGCATTTTCTGATGATAATTTTTTTTTTGCGTTTTTCCGGAGTTTTTGGTGATGAGTCCATTTTTCGGAGCAACTATCGACTGACTAAACAATTGAATAGAGCGGGCAACAGAAACCATTGGCCTACCATTTTATTTAATGCAACCGACGTCCACCAGGTATCGCATTCATTTATAGCATCCCCAATAAGGCTGTGTGTGATGTCTTGACGTTGAAATTTATAGATGGGGCTATTAATCGGCCATAGCAGTCCGCGACATTCAAATTATTGTTGGAAAATAATTTAAATAGTTCAGAAAATTAAAAATATACCAGAAATAGAAGAATAAAGAAAGTCTGGAATACAATGGACAAAGAGAACGAAAAACAGCATCGCAAGCGTGAGAAAAACCGTTACGGAAATAGTAAATGTCAAATACTTGAGTTTTG
>NW_021680567.1:118928-122394 GCF_001412515.2 Diachasma alloeum
TTAAAAATATACCAGAAATAGAAGAATAAAGAAAGTCTGGAATACAATGGACAAAGAGAACGAAAAACAGCATCGCAAGCGTGAGAAAAACCGTTACGGAAATAGTAAATGTCAAATACTTGAGTTTTGTTCTTATAATTTACAACCCTCCAAAATTCTCGTTGAGTAAACACTTTCCTCGAAAATCCAAAATTTAGAGAAGAAAATAAATTTAACGGTTACGGTCCCATGTCGTAAAATCTCAGTTCTGGTTATTTCGAAAGTTTCTCTGTTTCACGTGATCAACATGTGTGGGCTCTCCTTTGTTCATTGTTTCGCTAGGCTGAGGGCCTGAGACCCTTCGCGACGAAGTTTCACGACGTCACACGCTCCCCTTCTTCCCCTTTTTCATTTCCCCGCTTTTCCTTGAGTTTCACTTTTCCCTCTCCCCTGGGCCGGGATTGCGCGCGCAACTTTTGGTCCAGTGGGGTTGCGGACCCAACCCTTGGAGTCCCCGTAAAAATTAATTATATTATTATATATATATATATATAATTAATTATATTATTTGTATATAATTTTTATTATTATTTTCTTTTTATAATATTTTTATTTTATTTTTAATTTACTAATTTATTAATTTATTATTAATAGAATTTCTAAGATATCTTTAAAAAAAAAAATTATGCTAAGATAATCTTGAAATATTCCTAAATTCAATTATAAGGTTGGCGAAATAGATTGCTGACCAAAAATGTTTCACCAATTTTTTAATAGAGGATTCGCATCGCTATCTTTTTTATGTTTTAATTTGGGAGTGGCTATTGACATCAGTCACAGGTACGTCCGTGAGGTGCCCCACACATTCTCAAAGGAATCTTTCCCTGCAACTACTACAGTCACGGGTGGGCACACAGACGTATTCGTGAATGGTGTAAATAACCAGTCCGTTTAATTTTTCCCCCTAGTTTCCACAGCTTTAGCGAAAAAAAATGAATAAACAAAAAAGTATCTTATTACTATATATTGAATTTTTGTTCTCTGCTTTTTTGGAAATTTTTAATATTTTCAAAGTCATGATTTTTTTTTATTTCCAAAGGAGATATTCTCGCTCGAGTTTCCCCACCACTGATATCACTGGCTTCTTTGTAGAGAATTTCATTCTCTATAAATGATGTTTTATGGATATATATATATATATATATATATATATATATATATATATATACTAAATTAGTATATATATATACTAAATTTTTTCTCTCTAAATTCTAATTCTCTTAGAATTCTCTTATACATATATATATATATATATATGTATATATACACTAGTATATATAATATACTATTTTTTAAACAAAAATTTCATTATTTTTTTTATCATTATTTTTTTTCATATTTTTATTTTATAATATTTTTTTAATTTTTTTGTCACCTATATTTCTAATATTATCTTGAAAAAAAAAATGAAAAATAAGTGTGGAAGTTTGTCAGGAGCTGGGCCAACTTTTTTTGTTTTTCTTTTTGAAAGACTCTTAACGCGTCAGCAGGCGCGCTATGAGGGACTCCCTCAGGTAAATTTTCAAGGTATAAGAAACATAGGCTAAAAGATATCGAAAATGCTCAAAATTTTTGATCATCTCCAGTTGATCATTGGAGTTGGATGTCATTGAATATCAAAATTTGTAACTTCGTCAATCTTTGAATTGTCGGCGCGAAACTTTTGTAATTTATCGAATGTTTATTCTCAATGAATCGTCCGAAATGGGCCTTATATCTTCACAACTGAAATTCCACTAATTTCTCAGGTAATTGATAAAGACATTCACTGCAGTAAAAATCTGTCTCCATGTTATCAATTATCACTCTTCGTAGCGTCCGTTTGTCCCTCTTCGCGAACAATCTTCCGAGGTCTCTCATTTAGATTCTCTTATCCTCAAAATTATAGAATCGTATAACTATCTTTGTCAAATTCTCACACTTTTTTGTGGCCATTCTGATTATGTTAAAGCACCTGAATACTGGTATTAGGTACTAATACTCGTATAGATCTAAAGAAGTAATGATCGATATAAAATTTCGTTTTAAGTATCAGCTAAAACTTGCTTGTTTTTTATGGAGAGGTTAACTAAAAGGGATGAACCTCACAAAAACGAGCGAGGTTGGGGCTCGTTTTGATGAGACAAAATGCTCATTGTAGAGTTTAATCATAAGATTGCATTATATAATAATGTGACTATATAGAGTGTCCTAAAATAGATGCGTATATCGTGAAGAGACATCAGATGGGTTATTTGGAGACGAAAACTCTAATGAGCTTTTTGTCTCCAGTGTTTTTCTAACAAGCGATCCATCAAGAAAGTAAAAATCATCGTAAATGATGCTCTTTTTAAAAAATAATATCTTCTTTCTCATTTGGGTTAGAGAAATACAAATTATGATAATAAAGTAAGCATTTGACATATAACGATCTGAAAAAAAATGTTCTATCATCATGTTTGGATGAGAAAACACAATGAATTTCCATCTGGCGTCAAAGTTCTTCGGCTGTTATACGCAATGTTGCCTTAATGGCCGAGTCAATGTCAAGAATTTATATCTCCACTCTTAGTCAGTACAGAGTGATAGAAATGACGAGAATCAGTTGGAGATTTAATGCAATTATCTTTCCACTTTGAATGAAAAAAAAATGATCTCTATATTTTCATCTCCAAATAACTTCTTTGAGCTACCCTCACGATATGTGACACTCTGTATAATGCATCCGTGGGAATCCAGGAGCAACGCTACAGCCACGGTATTTGCGTGGCTGTTGCGTGGCGATTAGGATTGTCATTTTCTGGGGCTAAAAAGGGGGAAATGATATCTGAAAACACAATAAAAGTGGATAGACGAATTATTAGTTTATATTTGCACTGTTTATAACATTGTTTTCTATCAATTGATTGAAATTGATGTGAGTGTATATAATGATAATACAAGACCCGTAGGGGAATGCCGGGAGATGGCGGCAGTGTCGATATCCCAACGGGGTCGGTCAAGTCGACAGGAGTCGCAGCCAGAATAAGTGAGGCCCCAACAGAGGTGGGGCGCCACGGTCGATTCTAACGGCTGGGCGAGCTGCCTGTGCCGGTAACTCGGCAGTAGGGCCAGAAGAAGAATATCCATGGATTTTTGGAGTGGGGGACAAACATATGAGTGGGAATTACGTAGAGTGGGAGTATCGTGGGCAGGGAAAACATCTGCTAGAAGCCCTATAGCAGTCCCGCTGTAACAGGGGTAGGTTCGAAGGGGGGTTTATGTCCTCCTTGTCCTCAATGTTTACTCGATGTTTTTCCGTTGATTCATTCGCCCGCTAATTAATATTAAGGGATAAGACGAGGACTTTTCGATGAGAATTAGATTCCCCGTTTTATCCCTTAATCTTTGTTATAAAAAAATTAAAACTGCGACGAAAGTCACGGTGCTATGAGAAACCCAATGGTTT
>NW_021680567.1:122531-124122 GCF_001412515.2 Diachasma alloeum
TCGCCCGCCAATTAAAAAATCGTCTCTCCCCTCCTAATTAATATTAGGGAATGAAACTAACGCTGGTCGATGGAGAATTAAATTCCCCATACAGCAACCCCCGTTTCATCACTTAATATCTGTAATCAAAAAATAAAAACTGCGACGGGAAATTGCATTTTGTTTATTTTTTGCCTTTTTCTCGAGCTAGCTTGCAGTGAAGCTTGCCTAAACGCGTTTTTTTCAAAAATGCCATTAGCAGAAATTGTTTTTAAAGCATATAAAATTAGCTCCTAATAAGCTGCAAATTATCCGATATCGCAAATTCAATTCTGCAACTTTTTCGTGCCAGGTTCACATACGTGAATTTATATAAGAGTTGAGGGCTGTACGGGACTACGAAGCGATTATCAACTGTATAGTTGTTTGTACGCTTATGATATATTCCAGTCTTGTGTCTTCGATATGATGGATAACCATTTTCATCCATAGTTGTTCTTTTTTGGAATTTTTTTGGAAATTTTTTCGAACATTTTCCGTTCTTGAAGCACCAATCTCCACATGGCCCATGAATCATATTCTGCACAACAATTTGGAATAATATTGGCTGTTTCTTTGGATCTGGTATTTCCGCAGAAATAAATCGGTCTATAGTTTCTGCACATGTAATTTTAGACTCTGTCGAATGTTACTAATAGATGTGTATGTGGGAGACCTTTTTTTTGAAATTGAACCTTTCGAAACCAACGCTGTTCGATGGAGAATTAAATTCCCCATCCAGCAACCCCCGTTTGATCCCTTAATCTCTGTAATAAAAAAATAAAAACTGCGACGCAATTTACGGCGCTATGAAAAACTTAATGGATAACTCGCCCGCCAATTAAAAAATCGTCTCTCCCCTCCTAATTAACATTAAGGAATGAAACCAATGCTGTTCGATGGAGAATTAAATTCCCCATCCAGCAACCCCCGTTTGATCCCTTAATCTCTGTAATAAAAAAATAAAAACTGCGACGCAATTTACGGCACTATGAAAAACACAATGGATAACGCCCGCTAATTAAAAAATCGTGTCTCCCCTCCTAATTAATATAAAGGAATGAAATTAATGCTGTTCGATGGAGAATCAAATTCCCCATCCATCAACCTTTGTTGCACCCCTTAGTCTCTGTAATAAAAAAATAAAAACTGCGACGCAATTTACGGCGCTATGAAAAACTTAATGGATAACTCGCCCGCCAATTAAAAAATCGTCTCTCCCCTCCTAATTAATATAAAGGAATGAAATTAATGCTGTTCGATGGAGAATCAAATTCCCCATCCATCAACCTTTGTTGCACCCCTTAGTCTCTGTAATAAAAAAATAAAAACTACGACGAAATTTAAGGCGCTTTACGATAACTCGGCCGCTAATTAAAAAATCGTCTCTCCCCTCTTAATTAACATTAAGGGATGAAACTAATGCTGTTCGATGGAGAATTAAATTCCCCATTAATTCACCTTCTTTCAACACTTAATCTATGTAACAAAAAAATAAAAACTGCCATGAAAGTCAGGGGCCAATAAGAAGAATAATTTTTTCGCGGCGCACACTGACTGTTCACCATTCGCC
>NW_021680567.1:126404-126660 GCF_001412515.2 Diachasma alloeum
CGAGCTCATTCAAGTTTGCAGTTATGCCGGAGTCATATACGGATTAGAAACTGACCACTGAGAGGTAACGGAGGTAAAGAAACTCCTGAAGGGGGCCACTCTGGCGTTACCTGACGGGGNGAGAGAAGACGTCGCAAGAGAGCGAAGCTGGATCAAACGTCGGGGGCAATTGCAACCTTGGCGGATGCAGCAGCAAAGGTTGATGAGGGGCAGCGGGAGGGGGCTGTGAGGAAGGCAATAAAACGCCGTCCATCGG
>NW_021680567.1:126905-128611 GCF_001412515.2 Diachasma alloeum
TAGTGTACTGTACTGATGAGGAAACGGGAAATTGGCTGAAAGGCTCTTCCCCGAAAACAAAATAGCTGGGCTTACTGTACATGTGGTCGCAGCCTCGGAGCTTCCCAAGAAGCACAGGGTTGTGGTACACGTGGAAGACCCAGATCTAACCGCTCAAGAAGCACTGTGCTTCCTTGAGAAACAAAATGCAGGACTGCAGGCCAGAGAGTGGGTTGTCGCTCGGGGCAGTGAGAGTAGGGACGCGAAAAGTGCCCACTTCGTTGCGCTGATAGACGACCGATCACTCTCTGTTCTGAAAGCCTGCAACTTCAGACTGCACTGCGGGATTCAAAAAGCAACTGTCAAGCTGCTTGCGAAAGACCGTGGTGAAAGTCAGAAGAAGGGTACATAGAGGTACCAGGAAAGCGGTCATCATTATGGCTGTAACCCGGGTGCACATTGTATTGTACAGATAAATTTGCATCACAGCAAAGCAGCCTCCGCTACTCTAGTCAGGCAATTAGCTGGGATGCAGACAGTCATAGCATTGATCCAAGAACCATGGATAGTGGACAATGCCATTAAGGGTCTCAGTGGTTGTGGCAGGATCTATCACGCAAACACTCAGGAAAAAATTAGATTTCGTATTGTTATTAAAAGACTGGGCTCTTTCTTCTGTTCACAGGCTAGTGAGGGAGACCTGGCTGTGGCACAAGTAGATCTGGGCCTGGGACAAGGCGAGGAAATGAGCTTGGTTGTAGGGTCAGTTTACATGCCCTATGACTCGGCTGAACCACCTCCTTCGAAAAAAGTAAAGGACCTATGCAACCATGTGAAGGAAAGGGGACTTGAACTCCTGCTAGGTTGTGATGCCAACTCGCACCATGTAGCATCGGGGAGCACCGGCATTAACGGCAGGGGGGACAGCCTCCAGGAATTCATAATGGGGGCCGATCTAAATATCCCTAATAGGGGGTAAGAACCTACCTTCATAGAGCGGAGACGACAGGAGGTCATAGATATCACTCTGGGGACGGATAGAGTGGCAGACATGATTGGGGACTGGAGGGTCTCAAAGGACCTCTCAGCGTCCGATCATCAAACCATAAGAATGTCCATCCACACAGTGAAAGAAACGGAATGGGTGAGAAACCCAAGACGAACAAACTGGGGAAATTACCGAGAGAGTCTATCTGACAATCTTAGGGATATCATCCTCAGATTTAACAACAAAAAGCAGCTGGAGGAGGCTTCGATTGCCCTAAACCAGGCCATCATGGACTCCTTCGAGACAAACTGCAAGCTTATCCCGAAAGGGCAGCCCACTGAGACTCCTTGGTGGTCAGAGAGGCTCGGTGGGCTGAGGGGCAAAGCTAGAAAAGCTTTTAACAAAGCTAAGAACATGAGAGCGGGCCCCCGTAAGGAAGACGCATGGAAAACTTACAGAGGCTTGCTCGCAGATTACAACAAGGCAATAAAGGCAGCCAAAGAGGACTGCTGGAGGGCTTTCACAAGCAACGTGGAGAGTCAATCGGAGACCTCTAGGCTGGCAAAAATCCTCGGAACAAACAAGACTCCATATCTAGGGAGCCTACAGGCACCAGATGGCAGCCACACGGAAACCATGAGAGAGACTCTGAAACTCCTAATGAACACTCACTTTCCCTATTACTTGCCCTATTACAGGAAGGGATAGAGACTATCACGGGATCCCTAACCAAGATACT
>NW_021680567.1:128890-129055 GCF_001412515.2 Diachasma alloeum
AAGGGTTTTGCCATAGACGCCCCGGGATAAAAATTTTTAGTCTATGGGATCTCTCCACGACTGTGAAAGACTAAAATCAGTCTACCTGGGTCTTCCGTAACCGGTTTCGCATCTCGGAGAGTCTTTGGTGAGAGACTCGAGTCTATCTGAATCTTCGCCAACACG
>NW_021680567.1:130333-131158 GCF_001412515.2 Diachasma alloeum
ATTTTTTCTCTCTAAATTTCAATTCTATTTGAATTTATTTAATGCCTAAAGGTGGTTAGGCGGCGTGCTGAGTTGAATTTGGAGTGAGAATTTCCGTGGTTCCCGGTAGCTTAGTCGGTAAGAGTGCCCGGCGCGTAACTGGGAGACCCGGGTTCGAATCCCGGCTGGGCGAATCTGAATTTTTTCTCTCTAAATTTCAATTTTATTTGAATTTGAATTTTTTTTTTACCCCACTGTCGGAGTGGGGTAAAATGGGATAACGTCTCCCACACTCACCGTTCCGGCTTACTTTATGGGTTCATTTAACCGCTATCCCATTTTGCCCGACTCTAACTCACCTGCTTTCCCGTTTTACCCCACGAGTAAATGGCACAACTGCTTTCCATTTTACCCCGCTGTCCAGTTGGTTCACTCCACCCCAGTATCCCATTTTGCCCCATTTAATTCCAGTTTCCCTTATCATGCGCCCATCTCCGTTATCCTATATTACCCCACTGTTCACCTTCGTCAATGCTTCCCCTATCTCCTCCCTCTAAATAATCGCGCATATCAAGCGAAAAAAAAATCACTCGCGACAAGCAGCTGTATAGCGCAGAAGATACCGGGGTAACCTGCGATCACTGAAGCTAAGCAGTAGCGAGTTGGGTTAGTAAAAGGATGGGTGACCGAAAGGGAACACGGCGGATCGACCGGGAGGGAACATCTGGAGAACCGCTGGACCGATTTCTTTTTTTTTTGTTTTATAATTGTTCAATTTGTGAATTAACTACATTAATATTTTCAATTATTTTCCAATAATGAAATTGAAGGAGTTATTAGTGATTA
>NW_021680567.1:131386-131514 GCF_001412515.2 Diachasma alloeum
CGCAGGTTGCTGGATGGGGAATTTATTTCTCCACCGAACAGCATTGGTTTCATTTCTTAATGTTAAATAGGAGGGGAGAGACGATTTTTTAATTAGCGGGCGAGTTATCCATTAGGTTTCTCATAACG
>NW_021680567.1:131627-195162 GCF_001412515.2 Diachasma alloeum
ATGGGGAATTTAATTCTCCATCGAACAGCATTGGTTTCATTCCTTAATATTAATTAGGCGGGGAGAGACGATTCTTTAATTAGCGGGCGAGTTATCGGGAGTCACTGCGGCGAGAGACCATTAGGTTTTTCATTGCGCCGTGACTTTCGTCGCAATTTTTATTTTTTTATTACAGAGATTAAGGGATGAACCAGGGGTTGCTGGATTGGGAATTTAATTCTCCATCGAACAGCATTGGTTTCATTGATTAATGTTAATTAAGAGGGGAGAGACGATTTTTTAATTAGCGGGTGAGTTATCCATTTGGTTTCTCATGACGCCGCGATTTTCATCGCAGTTTTTGTTTTTTGATTACAGAGATTAAGGGATGAAACGCGGGTTGATGTATGGGGAATTTAATTCTCCATCGAACAGCATTGGTTTCATTGATTAATGTTAATTAAGAGGGGAGAGACGATTTTTTAATTAGCGGGTGAGTTATCCATTTGGTTTCTCATGACGCCGCGATTTTCATCGCAGTTTTTGTTTTTTGATTACAGAGATTAAGGGATGAAACGCGGGTTGATGTATGGGGAATTTAATTCTCCATCGAACAGCATTGGTTTCATTGATTAATGTTAATTAAGAGGGGAGAGACGATTTTTTAATTAGCGGGTGAGTTATCCATTTGGTTTCTCATGACGCCGCGATTTTCATCGCAGTTTTTGTTTTTTGATTACAGAGATTAAGGGATGAAACGCGGGTTGATGTATGGGGAATTTAATTCTCCATCGAACAGCATTAGTTTCATTCCTTAATATTAATTAGGAGAGGAGGGGTGATTTTTTGATTAGCGAGGGACTTATCCATCAAGTTTTTCATAGCGCCGCGATTTTCGTCGCAGTTTTTATTTTTTGATTACAGAGATGAAGGGATGAAACGGGGGTTGCTGGATGGGGAATTTAATTCTCCATCGAACAGCATTGGTTTCATTCCTTAATGTTAATTAGGAGCAGAGATACGATTTTTTAATTAGCGGGCGAGTTGTCGGGAGTCACTGCGCCGAGAAACCATTAGGTTTTTCATAGCGCCGCGACTTTCGTCGCAGTTTTTATTTTTTTATTACAGAGATTAAGAGATGAAACGGGGGTTGATGGATGGGGAATTTAATTCTCCATCGAACAGCATTGGTTTCATTCCTTAATGTTAATTAGGAGGGGAGAGACGATTTTTTAATTAGCGGGCGAATTATTGGGGTGGCACTCTGCGCCGAGAAACCATTGGGTTTCTCATAGCTCCGCGATTTTCGTTGCAGTTTTTATTTTTTGATTACAAAGATTACGGAATGAAACGGGGGTTGCTGGATGGGGAATTTAATTCTCCATCGAACAGCATTGGTTTCATTCCTTAATGTTAATTAGGAGGGGAGAGACGATTTTTTAATTGGCGGGCGAGTTATCCATTAAGTTTTTCATAGCGCCGTAAATTGCGTCGCAGTTTTTAATTTTCTATTACAGAGATTAAGGGATCAAACGGGGGTTGCTGGATGGGGAATTCAATTCTTTAACCAACAGCGTTGGTTTCATTTTTTAATGTTAATTAGGGGGGGAGAGACGATTTTTTAATTAGCGGGCGAATTATTGGGGTGGCACTCTGCGCCGAGAAACCATTGGGTTTCTCATAGCACCGTGACTTTCGTCGCAGTTTTAATTTTTTTATAACAAAGATTAAGGGATGAAACGGGGGTTGATAGATGGGGAATCTAATTCTCCATCGAAAAGTCCTCGTCTCATCCCTTAATATTAATTAGCGGGCGAATGAATCAACGGAAAAACATAAAGTAAACATTGAGGACAAGGAGGACATAAACCCCCCTTCGAACCTACCCCTGTGACAGCGGGACTGCTATAGGGCTTCTAGCAGATGTTTTCCCTGCTCAGGATACCCCCACTCTACGTAATTCCCACTCATATGCTTGTCCTCCACTCCAAAAATCCATGGATATTCTTCTTCTGGCCCCACTGCCGAGTTACCGGCACAGGCAGCTCGCCCAGCCGTTAGAATCGACCATGGCGCCCCACCTCTGTTGGGGTCTCATTTATTCTGGCTGCGAATCCTGTCAACTTGACCGACCCCGTTGGGATATCGACACTGCCGCCATCTCCCGGCATTCCCCCTACGGGTCTTGTTTTATCATTATATACACTCACATTAATTTCAATCAATTGATAGAAAACAATGTTATATACAGTGCAAATATAAACTAATAATTCGTCTATCCACGTTTATTGTGTTTTCAGATATCATTTCCCCCTTTTTAGCTCCAGAAAATGACAATCCTATTAGCCACGCAACAGCCACGCAAGTACCGTGGGTCCTGGATCACCAGGGAGTGCCATTATACTCTGATTCACACTCTACAATAAAACGCGGAACGAAGGATGCCGGTAACTGAAAAATGCTGATATTTTCATTTGGGATGAAGCTCCAATGGCACCACGTTATGCTCTAGAACAAATGCATACACTTTTGCAAGATTTAATGAGAAATGATTCATTGTTTGGTGGGAAAATTATAGTATTGGGAGGAGATTTCCGACAACTCTTACCAGTCAATGTAGAAGGTACACGCGGAGAAACAATAAATTTATCGGTCAAATATAGTTCATTATGGAATGCTTTTAACGTGTTTCATTTAACAAAAAATATGCGAACATTACCAGAAGAAATTGAATTTTCAAAATTTCTACTCGCTGTTGGTGATGGAGTGACCAATGATGATGATGATAATATAATCCTTCCTGATAATTGTATCGATGATACGGATGTGGATATTGCTGAAGATGTATTTGGAGCTCTTCTGCAGAATAACTCCTTCAAAGAAGCAACTCAATGTGCAATTTTGGCTCCAACAAACATACAAGTGGACGAAATAAATAAAAAAGTTGTAGAACTATTGGATATCAGCACAGAACGCGTATATACGAGTGTTGATAGCACTGAAAATTGTAATACAAATGATGAAATCGATATAGACTTGGTTCCTGAATACCTGAATACATTAGCACCAATGAGTTTGCCACCGCATGAACTACGACTACGTAAATTTTCAATCGTAATGTTGATTAGGAATTTAAATATCCATGAAGGACTATGTAATGAGACGAGAATATTAATTCTGGATCTGGGAGATAACCTGCTTCGTTGTGAAATTCTAACGGGAGATAAAGCTGGAGATTTGATTTTTTTGCATCGCATTACTTCGCTTTGTGAAGATAAATACCCATTTTCTTTCACAAGAAGACAATTCCCAGTTCGATTAGCCTTCGCAATAACAATAAATAAATCACAAAGCCAAACATTCATGAGAATTGGAATTGATCTCCGAAATGATGTTTTTAATCATGAACAGTTATATGTCGCTCTTTCACGTGTCCACTCTTGGAGTTCTTTGAAAATCTACATTGGCACGCAACGCCGAAACGCTAATAAAAAACGAGGTATGGAAAGAATTATACAAGGCTCGAAGAGCTATCATGACGTTAAAGTACGTAAAACATGTTTCTTTCGATAATGAAAATGAATGTTCTTTTATAAAAATTCGAAAACCAGGAATAATTATCAATTACAGAATCAAGTGAAGATGGAATCAAGAGAAATGAACATGAAACCAAATGAAAATTACAACAAAATAAATTTTCATAGATTTATATATTATCACTAAAAAATTGGATCGAAAATTTGAGAAAAGCTCAATTTCTTTATTATTTTCCTGAAAATTTATCAAGTAAAATATCTTTTACAATTAAAAAGAAAGAAAAATAAATGACAAGAAAGTAATATACATTAATCATTCGCTTACGATATTTCAGATTATTCTTTCTGGAAACCGGAAGGAGGATAAATTTGTCTAACAATTAAGAAGATTTACAAAAAAAGAAAGATGAACGCCTGACTTCTCTATTGTATTAGCCTGAATTCATGATCCTTAAATTTCCTCTCCCATCCATATACAATAAAAGTGAATATTATATACTTTTTCAATGAATAAAGATAGCTAAATTTATAACAAACATGAAAAAATATCCATAAACTACTAGCCAATTCATGAGCGCGCAAAGCGCGCCGTCTTTTCTAGTAATGAAAAAAATGAGATGAGACTCATTAAAAAATAGGGAGAAAATCTCAATTTGACCGATGATAAAAAATCAAGAAATGAAGAAAAAAAATTCTTTCGTCTCTACATTTGTTTGGGGAGTTAGTGTAATGGCTGACTTTTTTCAAATTTTTTATTCAACATTTGCATGTTTTTTTTAAATTTTACATGAAAAATGGACTTTTCGGCGTTCACGGCGAGGGAGCGTTTTCACCCTGAAAGTTTGGACGTGCATAGCACAAAAACTATTGATAGTAGAATAGTCCTATTCTAGACTTTTTGTAGATAATTTCATCCTCTACAATTTTGTATTTTTTTATTTTTCTATTTCATTGGTTTTATCGAAGTAGTTCTCGATTTGAAACCCCTCCTCTAGCCTGCCTCCCCTCCTTTACTTTTCCTCTCATTCCTCTACAAATTATATCTTATATATTTTTTTCTATCTATGAAGATTTTGGCAACGTAAGACGAGAAAGGTCGCGTAGAGGTGTAATTTTACAGTTTTTAATTTTTTAAAAAATATTTTCCGCTAAAACTAGCGTCCCGTAAATTTAATATGTTATTTTTCATATTATTTCCTACCAAATACAATTTTTTCATTCACATCAAATTTTATTCGATTTAGATATTGGATTTTGACTTAACTATACGGGTAAGAGTGTTATAGCAAAGAAAGCTAATGAATTGAAAAAAAGGAGAAAATATCAGGGTTAGAAAAATTTGAATAAAGCCGTATTCTAATCGTTCTTGAAAAAAGTTCTGGTATTATGTTTGCCCACAATTTCTTCTTCCTTATCCCATTTAAATCTGTCAAAATTATAAACAACATTGATTGAAAATTTTTTAAATATCAAGTAGCAAAAATGTAACCTCTCTACTAAGGCAGGAGGTGTCAGTATTCTCCTGTTTCATAAAATTGCACGTATGAAAAAATTTAATAGAAAATCCTAGCGAATTCGCTAGGAAATTCTATTAGAATTCTATGAAAATGCTATAGGATTTCTATAGGATTCCTACAGCATTTCTATTAGAATTCTGTCGAAAATTCTATCTGTTTTTTTCTGATTTCTATTGAATATTCTATAGGAAAATTTTTATCGATTTTGAATTTCTATTGAATTTTTCTTCTATTAAAATTGTTAAGCAAAAATTTTCCAAGTTTTTTTCACTTGGATTCTTTAATGCAAAACAAAACCGAATCCAGCGGAAAAAAACTTAGAAAATTTTTGCTCAATTATTTTCATAGAAAAAATCTCAATAGAAAAATTCAAACAGATATTCAAAATTTATAAAAAATTTCCTATAGAATATCCAATAGAAATCGGCAAAAAACAGATAGAATTTTTGATAGAATTCCAATAGAAATCCTATAGAAATCTTATAGAAATTCTTTAGAATTTTCATAGAATTCTAATATAATTTCTTGACGAATTCTATTCATACGCTGGCGGGACTGATATGTCACAGCACCGCAGTCATACTAGATTACTAACGTGTGAGAGAGATGTTGCGCATTGCCCCTGCCGGGCTCCGCCACGTGAGTGAGTGAGAAACATGGCGACGTCACTGTTGTGACGTCACAGCCGGCTTCAGGGCTCCAAAGAGTGCACTTTTCAATCAACGATTTCACATTGAAAAATGCGAATTGGAGGCTTATAAAAAATACTGGAGAGAATGATATAATCTCTAAATTAAGAAAAAAAAATTCCATATGTTCTCTATTGGCTAGGCCATTCTATTGAATTTTCTATTGAAGTTTTTGATCCTTCCTATTGAAATGTTCAATAAGAAATGTTCTATAGAAAAAATCAATAGAATTAAGTTTCTATTCAATTTATTCTATAGAAATATTTTCTGCAGAGTTACCTCGGCTTAAATTTCCTAATTTTTTTCCATTCTATTTTCCTTTTGTTATTGTTACGAAAGTTGGATAAAAAACTTTGAGCCGAGAGAATTCTATAGAAGATATCTCTATAAAATAAATTGTATAGAAGATAATTCTCTTGATTTTTTCTATAGAGCATTCTCTGTTAAACCTGTTAATAAAAAAGGACAAAACTTATAGAAAATTTAATAAGAATTCAATAGAATTATCTAGCGAATTCACTAGGTTTTTCTATGAGATTTTTTCCTGCAAGCATGCACACAATTCTATTTATAGTGAAGATTTTATGTATGTTTTAGATACAGACAAAAAAATTGCAGTAAAATTATGATGCTACTGCACTGATAGAATATATTAGTTATAACTAATAATTTAATATATTGTTAACAAATGGATTCAATTGAAATCCAATTGAGTAATTTCCCGTGGTTTGCTTTTTTTTCTTGGTGTGTAAATACGTCTTTAAATCAAAAGGGTTTTCCCCAGTCATTGGAAAATTTTGTTACAATATTTTAGTTTCCGCACTATTGTTCCATATTTTGATTCAAGTTCTCAGCTCCCTGGGTAGGGCACCCTGCGTAGGGTAGGGGCCCCTGCTGAGTCATGATCTTTACCTGTCGTCTACTCGGCCCTTGGATGTGAGAAGAACTGCATTGTACACAGGGACAACAATGATTAATACTTATGGGAGGTGGTCCTATTGTGAATATTATGAGTACCATTTTCGTTCATTGCGGGAAACTACGTGAAAACAATCCTGCGCAATGACGAATGGAGGAGAAGGGAGAATTTCTGTTCTGATAGAAGAAACAAAAGAATTAATTCTAAAAGTACTCAAATATTTTGAAACTCTGCGCAGGGATTGACAAATATTGCTCAGTTCGAAATGTAGAAAAAAAAATCTTCTATTACATATTTCTGTTGAAGCTCACCCAAATGCACCCCACCGAGCTAGGGGTACCTGCAGTAAACTCGATCATGAGACTCCTTCATGAATATGGAGCAAGACAATGAAAACAATGAATGATTATGGCTTATTCAAAGTTTGAAAATGAAACATTCCTTGCACCCCACGTACCTTCCTCTTGTAAAAGTGGGGAAAAATGTTGAAATAATCCCAGCCATCCCAACATAAATTGTACTACACATAATTATTTTTTTTTTCGCTACCTTCCATCATATCGATCAGCGATGTCAATGTTTTTTGAATGTTCAACTTACTAGAAGCCAAGTCAAATATAGTATTAGGTGTGTGACTTAATTTTTACAGATTTTTTCTTCGAGCTTAAAATTAGATTTAAAATAGAAATATATTTGCGGTCTTTTCTGGTTTTGAAAGGATCGGACAAAAGGTTTCAGAACACGGAACGACAAGTCTATGTAAGTTACATAACCTTTCAGAATAGCAGAGTTTACGATGGCAACTGATAACCAGCACATTCGGCACTGCATTTTATACGAATTCCAACAAGGAAAAAATGCTTCTGAAACACGGGAACGAATGTGTAGTGTTCTTGGCGCCGACGTTGTATCTTATGAAACGTGTAATTATTGGTACAAACGGTTTAGAAATGGTGATTTCGATCTGAGTGACCAGCCACGTCCTGGACAGCCTCAAAAGTTTACAGATGCGGAATTGCAAGCTCTACTGGATGAAGACTCAATGCAAACAAGAGCTTGCAGCTCAGTTAGGAGCCACCCGAACAGCTATTTCTAAGCGTTTGCGTCAAATGGGAAAAATCCAAAAACTTGGAAGGTGGGTCCCACATGTGTTGACCGAACACAACCTAGGTCAACGTAAAAAAAAGGACTTCTTGTGGAGAATTGTGACGGGTGATGAAAAGTATATTTTGTACGAGAATTCCAAACGTAAAAATTCGTGGGTAGATCCCGGACAATCCAGTACATCGACGCCCAAACAGTACATCCACTTAAAGAAGATTCTCCTGTGTATCTGGTGGGACATGAAGGGTGTGCTTTATGACGAACTCCCGGAAACAGGTCAGACGGTGACTGCAGAACGCTACAGCCGACAACTGAATAAACTGAGCGAAGAACTTGATCGGAAAAGGCCATTTACTGGGCAAGGAACCAGGCAAGTCATACTGCTGCATGACAATGCTCGACCTCACGTTGCTCGCGCGACTCAGAAGACCCGCTTAAACTTGGGATGGGAAGTTCTCCTGCACGCTGCATATTCACCAGACTTGGCCCCATCCGACTATCACTTGTTCCAGTCCATGCAGCACGCCTTGGTGGATAAACAGTTTAAAACACTGGACGATGTGCGTAAATTCGTCGATGACTTTATCGCCTCGAAGCCTGCAAGTTTCTTTCGCGACGGCATTCCAATGTTACCTGAGAAATGCCGCAAGGTCATAGAAAACGATGGACAATATTTTCAAGATTAAGTTCGTTGTTCTCTATTTTTTTATATTAAATAAATTTACTGAAAAATCTGTAAAAATTAAGTCACACACCTAATATATTCCCTACTTAGGGGTGGAAAATAAAGGAGTCATGCCCATGTACAGAATTACCACTACACCAAAAATTACCTGACCAGAATTAGCAAAAACGCGCGAGATTTCGTAATGAATCGAATGGTTTTTTATTTACTTCTCTAAGTAAAATAGTTATCGAGATATCAATATTTGTTGATCGAAGTGCGCTGCGCGCTCATTGCGTCTCTGTCTCACGCAAGAACTTATGCAGGTACGTCCCTGTCGCTCTCATGGCTAACGCGTCTTCTGTCCATACACCTCATCTGTGGACGACAGAGATGCACCAAGTTTGTGATGTGGTATTTATTGTGATATTTATTGAAATTGCGCGCTCCGATGAACAAATAGCTATATCTCGATAGCTATTCCACTTGGAGAAATGAATAAAAAAATAATTCGATTCGTCGTATAACCAATGATTTTATTTAATATTAGGAAAAACAATGCATTTGTTAGGGGAACTTTCATTCTCCGATAGAAATTTGGGATATTATTCAGTTGTAGAGGAGATTATAATTTTCCCAAATAGTCCAACTCAGGAACTTCAATTTTATTCATTTACGTTTTCCGCTCAATTAGTCAATACGAAGGAAGTAAAACTACGGAATGCGCGCAAATACCTCGTACCAAACCAGGGTTGAATAATATTTCCTACTTGATAATTTCAATACATATTTCTTGTAACCTGTTTCTTCCCGTTAGAAAAATGATTTTTCCTATTTTTTCCCTATAACAATGCTACTTTCTCATCCTTTCGTCGGAGATCTGAAATCGGGCAAGCAAGAGGAGGACCTCCCATACAGTTAGGGTCTCTACCTGGCTTCTATCAGCCACGGAAATTTTCCTTTACTATCTACGTTAGTGTTTTGGCTGATTATTCACCCTATTTCTTACTTAAAAATTTCAATTTCATCGAAGCTTATGGTATCTTTTTCTCAACATTACATAAACCTAAAGGAATTTTGGTCTTTTTTCTAATAACTTTGTTACGTAGGGAAAAATATTTTTTGTTCTTCAATAAGTATTTTCGAAGTAAATTTTCCGCTCTTTGAATTGAGCGTAGTTCAAAATTTTCTGCAATTGGGAATGACTCTTTTTACAGAAAATATTGTGACAATGAGGGTATTGTTTGCGTCCTCGATTGGACGTGTCGGGTAAAATGGGCCTGAGGGGAAAACCACCGAACGACACTGGCCTCGCGGTATAATAGGGGTTAGGGAGCACGCACGAGGTTCTAGCTCGTTGTCCTCGCCGGGAAGGGCCATCAGGAACACCGGAGAGCCTTCCTTAGAGGATTGCAGTACCACCGAGGACTGCGTCCACTAATTAACGGTGCATTGATACCAGCAGAAGGGCACTCGCCCGTCCACGGGAGATTCGCACCTGTCAAAACAAGGGTGACTGTTTTTGCGGAATCATACGTTCCCCACCAGGGGGCAGAAGCCGACGGGGCCGTCGCCGAACGGAATGGTGGGTAATGGCAAAACAGCAAAGCCTACTCCGGATTGGCCTGCTGTCACCGTGCTCCCAACTACACAGCGGCACCATATTGGGAAACTGGAGTCTTCAGCCCTGATTGGCTCACCCCAGGTACCGGAGTCAATGCCAAGGCTACGTACCTTCACATCAGAGATGTATCGAACATGTGGGGATGTTTGTTAGGACACGATGGTGCCATCAAAACAACTAACCCCCCGTGACATAGGAAGGCGACCCGTCAGTAAAAAGTAGCGAGAGAGAGCGTTTCACTTTTCCACCCGGGGTGGGCAGAAGTCCAATCCTCGTGACGACCATGAGGTTTGGGGGTTTCCACGCCATGGAGTGGCTAAATTTGTGTTTTAATTCCATAATATCATTTGTTTAATCTCGAGACCGGCATAATTACGCGTTTTTGAGGGCCCATGGAATTATCGCGAAGAAGGGCCAAGTTATGAGTCATCCGATAATTCTTATGGGAGCCACCCTATTGTTAATCCTACGGCAAATCGATTAGGTCCGGCTGAAATGCCGGCGCTCCAAATTATAATGGATTTTACGGTGGTTAGATGGTTACGTTTTAGATTTTCGGTGGAAGGTCACGGGGAACAAGTGCAACCCTTTTATCCCGTGAATTGCCAGGTTGCTTAGAGTTTTGAAAAATTAGGAGAATTAGTTAGTAGTATCGGTCTTTTAATCCCGTGAATCCAGGAGAACCGACCCGTAGGAGGCGCCAAAAACCCTTAGTAATTTTCCGAACGCCCACCAGTTCGGCCCAGGTTAATCATTAGTCAATTTTATAAAGTTACGTATAGAGAAATTAGAGTTGAGTATTTGTCGCGTTTGAATTCCCCAAAAGCATTTGGTGGCGCCAACAAAGCCAACGCTTGACGTGCCGAAAATCTCCGCCAATCAGAGCCCGTCTCTGTTGGTCAGGATTCGCGCTGTGGTTAGTGCCCGTGACACTGACCCAGGGCAGTTAGTTCCGCGTTGACCGTCGTCGACCATTAGTCACGTGCGAAATTTTGAGTGTGTCCACGCAACGTAATTGTGCCACGTGGATTATTATACCTTTTGTAGAAGCCGTACCGATCCAGGATGGTCCGGAAAGGGAAGAGGACCTCTAAACACAGGAAGATCGTGAGTTTTTCGTTCGGTTTATGTATTTTTCCGAATTCATTTCGGCTTTTAGTTATTCGACTACGGGGTCTTCAGCCTCGTACGTCACATTTTATTCCGTTACAACGGTGATTGTGACGCTTAATCCAAATTGTGAGGTGCCGATTCTCCCCCTTTTTCACTCATGATTGGGTGGTTTTCGTGATTTTTGGTGGGTTATTCAAGGGGATAATTACTCACGTTTAATTGCCAGAGCGCGTCCATTCCCGTTATACGTGGGTTTTTGCGCGTAAGAAATTCCACTCGTGTTCGAATTGAGTTGGTTCGCGTAGATAGTTAATTAAAATTAGGGTTTGTGGATCAATGTGTTCGGGGGGCTTCCCTGAGTAATTCATCCCAGGGTTACCGAAAATTCGCTCTGCCGATTTCCGGATATTCCATTTTTGGTTTTTATGGATTTCCAGCATATTCTCGCTGGCGTGTATGCCGTGTTTCTCGAGGGGGAATTCCCCCCCGACTCTCGACTCACCTCAGATACCCATCCACGTTTACACGTGGCTATTCTCGCTTCACGCGGGCATTTTAGCGTTTAGAATTCCGCTCGGGGATTAATTAACCTGAGGCAGCTAATTGTTGAGACAAAATTATTTTTTGGGTATTGTTGTCTTCGGTAGACTCTCCCGGACATTTTGTCTCAGGGTTCGTAATTTTTGACTCTGCCATTTTCGAGTTATGGCAAGTTGATTTTTACGGAATTTCAGCCGTTCTGGCTGGTACGAAAAATCGATGGATGAATATGTTCTCCTCTCTCTCGCTCCCATTGTCGCTCGCATACCTTTCCCCCCAATTCTCGGAATTCTCGAGTATTTAGGGATTAGCGTGTATTTCTACTCTCCCCAAATGTTTATTTCTGCATATTTGAGGTATTTATCGGTGATATTAATTTCTTCGAATATTTTTGTCAGATTAGACTATTTCCTATCAGAGTGCGGAATTAATATTATGATTATTATTATTATCAGTATTGTTAGTTATTAATTGTAGATTTTTTTCTTTTTTTAATATATTTTTTGAGAGAATTGAAATGCCTTTTTTTGAAAAATTGGTGATTCTCATATTTCAATAGTGAAACACGTAAGAACGATGTTGATTTCTTTTCCTTTTTTTTGTAGTTTTGGCCACCCAATACCCGTCTCCAACTGAAATCCATCCCTCTCTCCACAATCTAGCACACTGAGCGAACCCAGGACCATTACCTTTCCCCAGAAATCTAGTTTTCTCCCTTTTTGTGTAAATTTTTGAGGTTTTGGAATCAATTAGAATTGGTTTTGTAGAATCATCCGGTTTGGAAATTCCGGCGAAAAATTACCTGGTGCCCATAGATTTTTATATTTTTGAGTTTAACTAGATGAAGGGGAAGAAGGGCGAAGGTAATAGGGATTTTTAACCCCCATACGAAAATGTCACATTACACCGACTAGAGAGGGGGCACCACAAAGCAGCGAGACATGGAGCTGGGCCTCGGGATTGGTTCCCGCCGAGGAACTCCGCACTCAAGAGAAGCAGACTACACGGAAGTACGTCATCACGGGGCTACGAACAAGACATCCGCCTTGTTACAACTCACTCTGCGTAGCCATCTTATATTAATCACATCGATTCTGAATCGTCCGTCTTATCATTGTCTTTTGTGTCGAGTAAAGGTCTTCATAAGTGCTTTTGGTGGGCCATCCACTATGGGCACGCTGAGTACTGCCTTCCGGAGAGTTTCTGGAGCGATTTAGAGAGATTTTGTCGAGTTTGGACGACGAGAAGCGACAGGCGTGGGATCGCCCGAGAAACTCCACGTGCGGATCACAGGAGAAAAACCACGTGCGTAACGAGCTGGGGCTGAGTGAGATTTCTAGACTATATTTTAATCTGAATTGTTGGTGCTGCGCCGTCGTTAATTCGCGAGAGATTTTGAAGGGGTCGTAGGGCCGTCTGCCCTCCTCTTTGAGGGAGAAATTATCGTTGGGGTCTCGGTAGAGAAGTGAGGAATTTCTGGTATCTCAGGCGCAGCCACGTGGACGCGACCGACGCCATTAGGGAGATCAGGGTTTTTGTCGTGATATTCGGGGGTTAAGGTGACTTTCGTGGTTCCTCATAGGCGAATATCTTTTCGAATACCTTCTGGGAGGAGAGATCGATTTATTGGCGCCGGTCGTTGTAGATATAGAGTCGATCCAGGTAGTTAGGTGAGACCAATGCTCACGAGGTTATCGGTCTGGGGAATTAGACGGAGATTTTGAAAGGGGCTTTCTCCTTGAAGGAATTGAATTATTTCGAGTCTTTAGTTTCCCGGTTCGAGCCGGAGCCTAGCATTGTTAGAGTCACTATAAATTGCACTTGTCTTCTTCTCTTAGATTAAGTGATTTTCATTCGGATAATCTAATTCTCTGACCGAGTCTGTGAGTATTAAGGGAAATTCCCTCAGGTATTAGAAGAGCTCTATGCGTAGGAACCGAGACTGTGATATTTAATATCGATTGTTAATTAGTACATTGTAAGGATTAAGTTAAAAGAACGGAGATCAGAGCGACTTAGAGGTCCGACAATTAATTTTTGATTTATTCTTTAAATTCTCTGGGACCTGGAATTAATAACCGGAGCCATCATTGAAGGACATTGGGTCCATCTATTTTTCTTTTGGTTTTTACTTTATTTTGTTTAGTTTACGGATATTGAATCTCTATCTGGATTACTACGTTTGTTCATTTTATTTTATTATCTGCTTTATTTCGGAAAATATACTTCTGTCGCTCTGGGTTAATTGAGTTTACGGCTTATTCTTCTCGCGGTTACTGATCCCTGAATCCCTCTCCTGATCCTGAGAAGTAGGATAGTGGTGTACACAAGCCCTGGCGACAACAAATTGGTAAGCTGGGACCTTGCACTCGTGTTTCGGCGTGAGAGGAAGCTAAGTTGAGCAGAGAAGCTGAGAGAGGAATCGAGTGTTCGGCCATATTCGAATTAAATACATTTGATAATTCACGAGTTCAGAGCTATTACGTCGAGGGTCACTTGTAGTCACTGCACGCACCTATCCACATTGTCCGGCATTTAATTGAAAATACCTGACAATGTCACAACACGAAACCTAACCTATTCGCTTCAGCGAAACGAGTCATCAGAGACTCTTGAGTTGGAGTTTGATATTTTTACGGATCAACTTAGATTTTGAGTTAGAATCTTTCAGAGAGCTTGGATTTTTCAGGCAGTGTGACAATATCAACGAATCAATAACCAATTTTTCAATAAAAAAAAAGTTAAAAAATTGAATTCGACAAATTATACCATGTTTCATTTTTCTCACCTTTTTTTCAGTAATTTTTATAATCAAAACACATATTTTGAGCCATCACACAAGTTGGGCATCGTCCTGGATCTATTCTATTCTTCACTTTTCCCTATTCAGGAAAAACGAAATTTAAACAAGTTGTTATATCTCAGGAATTACTGGACCGATCGGACTGAAACAACGTACCAAAGTAGAGCTTGCTCATAGCTACCATGAGCCAAAATTTCAAATTTGTATCTAAAAATTTCACCGTATTTACGTTGAATTTTCTAAAAATTAATCACCAAAAACCCAAATCTGCACATACATACAGACATGACCCTAAAAACATGATTTCTTCACGTTTCATAACATTCTACACCATTTGCGATCAAAATTAGAAAATCGAAAGATCGACCCAGAACAATGCTTCCATTCGGAAGCAAAAAAGAGAAATGTGCAGGCGCGGAGTGCAAAACAGTTGAAACTGATGTGCCTATGAAGAGAGCTTATTTTAAAGTACCATACAATATTGAGAGGAGACAATGGGAAAAATCCATCCCGAAATTGAAGAGAGGAACCAATTTAAGGAGTTCCCATGTAATTTGTGAGACATTTCCGACCAATAATAAAATAAGTGTTTATCTAATGATTCATTAATCATCATTTCAAGTCATCACATTTCTGCTCTTTTCATCCATAATCTGAGCATTTATTAAATACCACTGTTATAAGGAGGCATTAAAGAAAAGAGACATATTCAAAAGACAGCTCATATTAAAATATGAGCTTCCTCTTCGATATTATTCTTAGTTTTTAGATTTTCAATTGTTGTTTTCAGGCTCCGTTGTTCTTAATCTAAAAAAATTGACATATATTGAGTCTCGAAAACATGTGCAAGCATGGTTCTGAAACTCCGAAGGCGCAAGTGCGAATGTGTCCGCTAGTCACGTGGCGCCGCAAGTAGCAACTGCTGGTACTACGAAATCTGTCGCCGTTAAGGGACCCATCCCCACCACTGAAAAATAAGGGGGGGGGGGGGTTCAGACCTGTATGTAAGACCATGGACTCGTATCTGGCACACTGAAATCTGGCATCACTGGTCTTTACTGCCATCACACCTCCACGGGTCAAAAAACACTTTTTCGCACTCGTATCAAAATCCATTATTGATTTTGTGCCAAATAGTATATTTCAGGACGAGTGCCATGGAGTTTTTTACTCGCGTGGTTGGCCCGTCCTCACCTACGGCTCGGACGCCGACTCCGAATTTGGCGATATATCTAGTTGAGAGAACCCAGTCATTTCAGGAATCGTCAGGACAATATTTTGTGGAACCCAGCCGCCACCGCGGTTGTCTGAGCTGTCGGCAGTTGTCCGTTCTTCGGAGAATTGTTGGAATATTTTTGTCGTTTACTTTTCTTTTTTTTTGCACGATTCAGTCGTGCAGGCGCCCGACTTTTGTGTTGTTATTTGGTCGCTGAGGGCTGCATATGTTCGTATCATCCGCAGAGGTGCGAAATACGTCACAGCTTTTTGGCGCTCAACGTGGGGCCACGTGAATTAATTGCGGGAATCTGATTTATTGTATTTTCGGTTTTCTTTTATTAATTTTCATTATCGTCGCGGATATCGGGGATTGTTTCGGATTCGGTGAATATTGAATTTAATTGTCGTTTATCATTGTATCGGAATTTGGGGACATTTATCACTTTCTTCAAGTTCTGATATTCGGTTTTCTGGTGTTACCGGCGCCTGACATTTCGGCAGTCGAGTTGTGTTTACGGTCGAGATAATCCGATTACGCGCGGTTCCGATCTCATTTTCTTTTGTTTTCATGCGGTTAATTCCTTGGTCATTCGAATGATTTCGGGATTTGAGTTATCGAAACTCTTGGGCTAATGATGGGTTTTGATGGTTCACCTTGAATATTATTTCCTTTGCATGTTCGATTTTGTTTTTTTTTCCGTTTTCTGAAATGACTGATTGTTAGGGAAATGAGAGTCACTGAATTTGACATTGTGTGCACAGTCTTGTGATTGTTTTATTTTGTGTTTTGTGTTTTAATCTTTTGTTTTTTTTTTGGTTCCGCCATTGATTTCGGATATCGATGGTGAATGGAAGCGATATTATCTTGGTTTCTTTTATTTTGGATTTTGATATTAAACTCTATTTTGAATTTTGATTCGGTTACAATCTGGTTTTGCATGCGATTGCGTAACCATGCCGGAGGACAGCTTGTTTAATAGTATAAGAGTGAATGAGGATTCTCTATCAGGAGGTGAATTGAGTTGTTGGGTTTCACTCGCGTGGCAAGTGCATCGCCGTGTTCAATGAGACTTTTCTCCCAAAATGTAAGTAGTTGGTGAATTAAAAAGTGTTTGTAGTGATATTAGATGAATTATTCTTGATGATTCAATAGAAAAAAATTAGAAAAATGATTAATTCAATTGAAGAGAATGGGGTTCCGTTATTGAGACACCACAACACGGTCTTGAGGCAGTTAGCGAACCCCCCGCCTGTCAAAAAACTAACCTCTCATAAATTCTCTTCGAACGTCTCTTGAAAATGTAATTTCCACTGGGTAGAAGAATAATTAATGTTATGAACTATCGATTATATTTGTTCTTCTCATTACATTACTTTGTTGGAATAAAGTATTTATATCAACTTCCAAGCCTAGAGAAATCTATAACCTCATATGAATCTCCCTGTTCCACAACTGGTACCTTTGAGGGTTCCATAAGGGGGACATTTTGTTTTCAGGGGTTCCATAAGTGAAGCATTTGCCGGGCGTCACATTTTCTTGAATATTAATTAATCTATTGACCCCATAAATATGAAAAAATGTTTCAATTGAAGGAGAGATATTGTTTTAGCTGTTGCAAAAGTTAAAATCCTAAAATTATAGATAAAATCATGTATCACAGCGTTCACCGTGGATTCTACTCGTAAAGTGTTCCATAACCCCCACACTGACGGTATCTAGGATTTTTTGAGACGTGTCACAGTTTGTAAAGAAGTTTGTAACATGAGTGATGAGGATTTGTTTCGTGTGATGCCGGTCTTGTTGAGGGATATTGCTTTTAATTGGTGGGAGGAGAGACGCGATCGCTTTTCGAATTATCAGGAATTTCATCGAGCGTTTTTACGTCGTTTCTCGAACACAGAATTGAAGAAGTGGCGCGCAGTTCATGATATCGTGGTTAGAACTTAGGGTGGGCTCGAGAGTGGATCAGACTATATCGACAACATTCGTCTGATGTGGACACACTCTCAGGACACACATTTTTCGGTTGAAGCTAGGTTGGATATCGCTTTCGGGAATCTGAGGAAAGAGTATCATCACATAATTTCTCGTCGTCAGTTTTCCACTTTCGATGAGCTCGAGGAACTTATTCAAGATTTCGATGAACGTCGAGATTTTCCGAAGCTTGATGCACCACCCGCGGTTGGAGATACTGTTTATCCGTATTGTGCTTACGCACCTGATAAATACAGGCGAGGCGGGAAGAAGTCTGGTGAGGTTCAAGTTTGCGCTGTAGATCTTTCGGCTAAAGGAAGTTCCGGAGGGTCATCAAATAAAGGAGCTCTGCCTAAGAATAGCGGGAGAAGAAGGAGGAAGAAGCCTTCTGCTGCTGCTGGTGGATCATCTCAGTTTGCTTCTGTTCCTGTAAATGTGGTGGCGTCAGGGAAGTCTGCAGCTCCTAATGTTCGTCCTACTAGGCATGCACTACTTTGTCATAATTGTGGTGAAATTGGACATTTCCGTACGGGTTGTTCGAAGCCTTCCAAGGGCATTTTCTGTTTCGGTTGTGGGAAGTTGGGGGTTAAAACTCCCCAGTGTCCTACTTGTCGTCCTCAGGCAGTCAATTCGGAAAACCCCAAGCGGAGGACAGTGAATATCGATTCCGCATTGTCCACCGCTGAAAAAGGAGTCGATTTGGTTGGCTTAGATGATTTTGGTTCAATTGATTTGGCGGTATCGAAAGGTCAGTCTACAGGAATTTCGAGTGGAAGCAATTTGGATAATTCAGTTCATGATATTGGCGTTACAGATGCGTTGCAGTTGTTTTATCAGTCAACTTGAAGGGTGTAGTGCACGATATGGAATTTTTGATCACCCCGGGGTTGAAGGATCCACTGATTTTGGGTGTCGAGACATTGCGAATTTTCGGGTTAGTGTTAGATAGCAGCACCTCTGAATGGTGGCTGACCGGTCAGGATAAACGTTACCCGTTCGGATCGTCGGATCCGAGTACGCCTTTGGAAATTGCAGGGGACGTCGGATAAGGAGCGCGCGCGCATTGAGGCTCTCGTCGACAAATATCGATATCGACGTGTGAATAAATCGGAGTTTACTTCTTTGATTACGCACGAAATTGTAGGCCCTGGCGATCACCCGCCAATTAAGCAACGGTTTTATCCGGTATCTCTGCCAATTTTGAAGGAAATGGAACGTCAAACGCGGAAATTGTTAGAGACGGGGGTTATCGCAGAATCATCTAGTCCCTGGACGAATCCGGTGGTGATGGTTAATCAGAAAGTCAAATACAGAATGTGTATCGATTATCGGAAGTTGAATAAGATAACGAAGAAGGATGCGTACATGATCCCAAATTTGACTAGTATTTTAGATAAACTGCGGTCTGCTAAATTCATAACGACGCTTGACTTGAAGAAGGCGTACCACCAGATACTGGTGGCTGAGAAATCTCGTGAATATACCGCATTTGTCGTTCCTGGTCTTGGTTTTTATCAATACGTTGACATGCCGTTCAGTTTGACGAACGCTCCGGCGACTTTTCAGCGCTTGGTTGATAAGATCGTTACACCGGATATGGAGCCACATTGTTTCGTGTATTTGGACGATATAATTATCACGACGGAGACTTTCGAGAAGCACATGGAGGTTTTGGAGAGAATTTTGATTAGATTGCAGGGACGCGAAGTTGGAGGTTTATCCCGACAAATGCGTATTTTGTAGTTCTCGGCTCCAGTATCTCGGTTTTGTTGTCGATGAGAACGGGTTACATGTCGATCCTGAGAAAGTCGCTCCGGTGTTTGAGTTCCCAGCGCCTACGAATTTGCGTCAGTTGCGGCGATTTTTGGGAATGTCTTCGTGGTATCATTGATTTATTAAAGATTATTCGACTATTGCAGATCCCTTGACTAGATTACTTCGAAAGTCGGTCAAGTGGGGGTGGGAAAATGATCAATTGCGTGCGTTTGATACTTTGAAGATCGCATTGTCTGTTGCTCCTGTTTTATCGTGTCCGGATTTTGACGCTCCTTTCGAGTTGCATAGCGATGCTAGCGCATATGGTTTAGGTGCGGTTTTGGTTCAGAAGATCGATGGAGTTGAGTATGTTGTTGGTTTTGCGAGTCGCACGATGAACTTTGCAAAGAGGAACTATACGCTTTCAGAGAAGGAATGCTTAGCGGTTCTCTGGGGAATTGAACATTTTCGTCGTTATATTGAGGGGTTCGACTTTACCGTAGTTACCGATCACAGTAGTCTGAGATGGTTGAGTAATCTGAAAGATCCTACGGGTCGTTTGAATCGATGGGCTCTGAGTCTTCAGGGTTTTGATTTTGATATCCTTCATAGGAAAGGGGCTTTACATCATGTCCCTGACGCACTTTCTCGTATGTTTGAGAAGGATTTTGTCGGTGATGAGGTACCGGGGGTTGATTCGCTGGATGCAGTCACAGACAGACAGGGGGTGGAGCTATCGTCCCCAACGGCGTATGCTTTATCTCGTATGTACGAGGATGAGTTTGTTGACTGTGAGATTCCGAAGGTAGACGTTTCGGATGCCGAAATAGATGCCGGTAGGAGTTCTGAGAATGTACGGGGAAAGCGTCTTTTATCGCCAGCGGAAATTAGCGACGAGTGGTATATTCGTCGTAAATCCGAGGTGGAGAAGCATCCAGGTAAATGGACAGGTTGGAGGGTTGAAGATGATCGGCTTTATCGTTTTAAGCCGAATCCGTTAGTCTCGACTATCGCTGAGGATTTAGATGCGTGGAAGCTTGTACCGCCGCGTGGATATCATCGCGGGATTATCGCTGAAAATCATGAACCTCCTTCTGCAGGACATTTTGATATTGAAAAGACGCATGCGCGAGTTGCATTGTCATTTTATTGGCCTAGCATGAGTGAGGATATTGAGAAATTTGTTCGTGGATGTGAGGTTTGTCAGATTTCGAAGGTCTCTCAACAGAAGCCTGCGGGGTTAATGGAACAACGTTGTGTGCAGGAACCTTGGGTTTTTGTCGCAGCGGATATTATGAGTCCGTTTCCTCCATCCAAAGGTGGTTTAAGTACTTCTTGGTCTGTCAGGACGTCTTTACGAAGATTGAGGTTCAGGCTATCAAGAAAGCTGATGGTCCCACTATTTTGAGAGCTTTTGAGGATTTGGTCGTACATCGTTATGTTGCTCCAGAGATTCTGTTAACGGATAATGGTACTGAATTCACGAATAAACGAATGCAGGAACTTCCGGTAGCTCTGGGCATTCAGCATATGTTGACTCCACCGTACCATGCGCAGGCCAATTCTGTAGAAAGGATTAGCCGCGTATTGAAGAGTATGATGATTTGTTTCGCTTATAATACCGCGTGTCACAGTTCTTTGCATTTATCGCCAGCTTATTTGAACTTCGGGAGGCAGCCTAGGCCGTCGTTATTCTTTCATAAACTAGCGGAGGGAGATGACACTATTGTCGTGCCAGATACTAAGCGTTGGGCGAAGCGAATGAATCGGATGGCGGAATTATATGATTTGATAGTGGAAAATTTGAATAAGGCGTTTGAACAGCAACCGAGATATTATAACACTCATCATCGGGATGTTCGTTTCA
This sequence comes from Diachasma alloeum, assembly GCF_001412515.2. Classification (NCBI taxonomy): domain Eukaryota; kingdom Metazoa; phylum Arthropoda; class Insecta; order Hymenoptera; family Braconidae; genus Diachasma; species Diachasma alloeum. The sequence continues at coordinate 152,931 of NW_021680567.1, forward strand.
ATGTTGGTGACAGAGTAAGGCATAAGATTCGACAATTATCGAATGCGGCGAAGGGCCAAGCGGGGAAACTTTTTCGAAAGTATTCACCCGAGGTTTTCCGTGTATCGCGTGTCGTGTCGCCATTGGTTTACGAAGTTTCGAATGATCAGGGTATCGTGGTGGGTCGTCACCATGTAAAAGATCTCATAGCGGCACGTGACAATTCGGATGCTGATGTTCATTCGTCTGACGAGAACGATAAATAATTTATTGTTAGGATATCGGATCTCGGTTTCGTATTTATTGAATTTATTTTTGATATTTTGGATTTCGGTCCTTGTGATTTTTGGGAATTTTTGTCTATTTTTGCGATGCGAGCTCGGGTTTACGTTATAATGGCGGATGGATTTTCTATCCCAGTAAGATGCGTCGTGAACTGAGTAACTCTCAGTGGCTTCGGTTGCCGGATATTCTACGTTTGTTAAGTAGAATCCTCACGCGATCGTCGAGATGCAGGCGGAGTTCGCGTGCTATTCGAGAACGGTTTCCAGGTGGGAAAGGCGGTCGGTTGGCGATTGCCACTGGAAGAGGAGAGACCGAGAGTTACCGTGGTACCTGCTATCTCGGATAGGGCTTTACCGTTGCCTTAGTACGTGTGTGAACCATGTGGCAAGGTTCAGCCAATGGTCTCGACTAGAGAGATCGGCGTGAATACGGATCCGTGGCCGGAGCCTGAAACTCAGCCGAGGGGGGTGACGGTAGTGAAGTCAGTTGAGAAGAGGCTTCGTGAGTATCGTCCTCACCCGTTGATTCCGAAGGACGACGCTTTCAGAAATGCCATCGCGTGGGCAGACAAGCTCAAGAGCGATCCTCTCGCTTGGGGTGTACCAGCTGAGGTTCGGGTGTGCTTTAATTGCAGCAATCCTGGCCATCGTCTGGCTGATTATGCTAGGCTAACGGGGTTCAGACGTGGTACCCTGTGCGGGGTTTGCGGAGTTCCTGGTCTGATCCATGACCAGTATCCATTCTGTTATCCCAGACAGTACAAGCTGGAGGCTCCGGTATGATATCGAGGGGCGCGGAACTAGTGCTTCGTCGGGTTACCTCGCGGCGGTTGTTTTCGTTGTTCTGTTTGCGGCGATCTGGTTATCGTCGTTTGTGTGTCGCGGCGCTGGTTGTCGCCGCTTTCATTGCGTGACGCTGGATTGACGTTATTTCGTTTTGTTTTTATTATTATCATTTTTGTATTTCGTTTTTTTTTGCGGCGCTAGATATCGTCGCCATTATTATTATTATCGAGCTTTTAGTTATGATTGGGTTAATTATTTCTTTGGCGAACCCTGTAAAATGAACGGTCATAATATAGAATCGGGTGTTTGTGTTGGTCTTATTTGTGGTTAGACCCACTGATTTGGTTGGGATTTTGGGTTTTGAGAATCGGTGTTGATCAGCTATGAATGTTGCATTTTGGATTCTGCCGAGCGGGTAGTGAGACTCGTCTGGACAATTGAGGTAGCAATTTGAATGGAAATTCTCGAATTTTTGCCCGTCTCCGGTCTGGGAGAGGGCAAGTTGTAACGTGTTATTTGGTTTCGACCGTTCAACGATGGAGTTTCATCGTCCGGACGAGAAGTCACCATATTGCGGAGCGAGAGTCAAGGGTTTATTTTATTAGATATGTTTTAATTCTTTACTTTTGCCATTTTGCACTGTATCGAGCCACATCTAGGGTCATCGGCTGACATCGATCCTGGAGTCTGCGAGGAGCTGGGACAGAGGAATCTTTGGAAAGGCCATTGTGGAGTCTGGGTGCGCCACATTCAAATTTGAAATGGTTCCCGCGTTGGAGGGACGTTTGAGGTGCAGTCCACCGACGGCGCCAGCTATTGGAGGTAGTTGGAGAAAATGATGGTGATTGGCTGATGCTCTGAGAGGCGATGTTGGATGTTCATGCCAAACCGAAAGTTTGGGGTTCAGGCAGCGATGGAAGAATTGCTGGACTGACGGTAGACGTCCAGGATTATCGTTGAGTGTGGAAGGGAAAATCATTTGATAATTTTCCCCGAATTTTGGCAATATGGGATTTGGAGAATTCACGCAACGGAGATGTGGCTGAGTGCGTGAATTAGAGTCTGAGTTACTGATGACTCTGGTTTGGTTGGGTTAGCAACCAATCAGAGTGGCCCGTGGATAATCCCTAGGCCAATGGGAATCGAGTGGCGGTAAGAGGCACGGACGCAGGGGAGAAGCGTGGGTTTTAGCCTCACTTCTCGTGTGGATGGTGAAACGGACTGTTGTCGCATTTTTGGAGTTTTGGAAAAGGAGTTTATCGGTGTTTTGGGCACCTTTGGCTGGAGGATTATCGTGCCTTGTTCCGGAGTCAACTCTGCCCCGGCTCTTGGACTGATTTTTTGGAACGTTTTGGAGGAGTTCTGGTGAGCGGAGATCATTCCAGCAGAATTTATTCTTTTGACATTCCTGTGTAATAAACGGACCCTTTTATTCGTTCGTTTGTTACATAAAATAATATTGATTCTTGTTCGTGGATCCTTACCTTTAAAGCGCTGGGCGCATCTGGAGTACCAAGGGTAAAGAGATGATGGGAATGAGAAATAATTATAACACTGTGTATATTCTTAATTTTGGTTTTATTGGACGTTTCTAATTGATTGGCAAAATTACATAATCGGACCGATTGAGTTTAGAACAATTATCTCAGAAACACTTCGGAAGATTCGATAAAATCTAAAAGGGAACATGAACTTGTTTTGTTAATATCTAGATTGAACAGAAATCATCGTCAGCTTGTAAATTTTTGTCTACACGGACTCTACTTTTGAAGTTTTTCGGTTGTAGTGCCAGATTGTTTGAATAGGGGAGAATCAATTTTGCTCATTTACTCACTTTTCTCTTTTTGTCTCTAATGTCTCGCTCGTTCGGCTATAATCCCAAGAATGGTTGAACTCTTATTGTTTTCACAATTTTGAAGACACCGAATTTTTGAAGTCCACGAAACAGTAAAATAAGAGAAAGATAACTTATAAACCGAATGGGATTTAACAAATTTTTCTCTGTCTTTTAGAGCCCGAACTAAAGAATGAAAGTTTCTAATTTATTCTATTGACAACTAATTTTTTTTTTGTAATTTTACTTGCACATGTTCAAATTCTAACAATAATTGGATAATGTAATATTATTCCAAATGTTCACTTGTCTTGTGTCCTTTGCACAGAATTCCGCTAATTATCGTAATAGGCAATTCGCAGCCTATCGACTGTAACGCGCAGAAATTCGAATTAAATTAAATGTCTACGGTAGCGAGAATACTTCTCATTGAATTTTACTTAAAACAATCACTTGTACGTCAGGCAGGACTTATAAACTGGTTCCGAAGTTACGAACGCGTGATTGATTCAAGGAGCTCAATCTAAAAAGTCATGCCGCTTTGGCATGTGAGACGTTACTAATTTTCTTTTCAATAAGTTTTATCGCTAAGGGTAATTTTAATGACTTCGCATTTTAGGCAAAAGGGGTCACGTGGTGCGGTGGCGTGATCGGAGTTTTGGTTTTATTTTTACAGCGAGTGTGAGTGTTTGCTCCAACGTTTTTGTTTAGATTGGCATTCCCATGAGCGCGGATTTTCGATCGAGCAGAAATATGAGACCGGATGTACGAAGTCGAAAATGGATTGCGTTGGTTTTTTCATTGTATTGGCATTATTCTCAAGGAATTTATTCGCAGGAAATGAATTTATTATTTCTATTATTTTATTAATTTATTTTTATTATTTAACGAAAATTTCTAACACGACAGTCTCCCTAAGGAGATAATGGAATTATTTTTCGTTATCTTCTTACTCGAGTCGAAAATTTTCGCTTATGTTCACACGTTCGCACTCAAGGTTGTTCGTTTTGGAACTTGAGATGGTTTTAAGTTGCGCCGAGTCAGCCTAAATTCTCATTGAGACTGAATAGATTTCATCGCTCCTGAGGCATCCTCAGTGTACACGGTGTGTTTGCTTGAGTTGCATCGCGTTCATTTGCTATAAAAAGGTTCATCAAAGGACGATGGAAACTTTAGGATCCGGGATTCGAGAAGTGTTGAACTTTTCTGGCTTGGCCGCGGTTGTGATGTCGGAACTGTCGATGATGAGGAATGTTCCCAGGAAGGTTCGTTTGGAGGTTCGTGCAACTGCTCGGATGGTAAGTTTATTTAGGTTCTTAGATGTGATTAGTTAACTCGATAGTGTATTTGGAGTGGAAGAAAGGAGGGGAGGAATTGGGTCGTTATTTATCGTGACTATCTAATTGAGTTTATTACAATTGTTTAGTGGTTATCCCGGAGGGCTCGAACCGGGCAAATTCAACCACTTTGTCCTCCCTGGGTGAGGAGGATTTTTACTAGTTACGTAAAGAGGCAAATGACAGTCGACGTTGAGCATCGTAGGATTCAGCGTTCCCTCAGGACCATTTATGCAAATCGCCTGGCTTGGCTATGGGGTGATGCCTATTTAGCGGTTGCTGACCCATTTTTCCTCACGGAATTATTCGGAGAAGAGGGGTCATGGCTGGAATCTTATGACATCGAGCGCAGTGACCCATGGATGGCATACGATGGAGTGCACGACCTTCCGTTGGGGGATCGTTTCTAACGTTCCAGTCATTTCCTCACCTCGGTTGATAATTCATGATAAAAATTGAAATGAGTAACATGTAACGAAGTTCAATAAACCAGCGAGTGGAATTTTGATTTGTTGAAGCTGATTTTGAATTTTGAAACTTCATACCTACAGGTCTTTTAGGTTGGTATTCTTGCCGAAAGGCGAGGAGCTGATTGGTCCGCGGTTGGGTGGGGCCCCACCGCATGGTGTGCTCAGTCGTCATGTCGCTCTCATGAATTTTGTACTACCGCCTTCAGAGGTGGGCAAAGTGTTGAGTTCGGTTCCTTTGAGGGTTATTGACTATTTTATCGGTCGTTCAAGTTTTTGGAATTTTGAGATCTAATGAGAATGTCGCGACTTAGCTATAGACTTATTGTTGTTGGGTTGGATATGGATATTGGGCGGATTTTAAGAAAATTGTTAGCTTCAATGGAATTTGGATCATATGATGCAACTCGACACCGGTTTTTGGACACAACAGGTTTTGTTATTCTGATTTAGTATCTTGACATTGATTTTTCGTGAGTACTGATGACAGAGATTTTGATTGTGAGTGGAGTTTTGAAAATCCTAGTGAATTTCGTTTTGAATATTTTGTTGTTGAATATGAACGTTGTGACCACGTGCCCCTTCTATTTTGGATGATTTGATAGTTATTTATGTTTCCCTGGAGGAAGGGTTTATCTTAGTCATCGACATTAATCTTCAGGGTTTTTAGTTTTTTATTTTGTTGATCTCAAAATGAATTTTCTTTTGTGTTGACACCTGTTGAAACAATTTATTAATACTCGTGTTTTGGGATAAATCCTTCCTTCAGTTATCATTTTTGAAATTTGATTTCTAAAATCCTCAACTCCGACTTGTTTTCTAAGTACACTATTCCTCAAAAATATTGACCCTATGACTTAATTGCTATTTTATATCCTCGTTGGCTTGACATTTGGAGGTTAGATGTATATATATATACTCCTCGGTGGCATGATTTCACGATTTTTGTCTAATATTGTTTGAAATGTTTCATTGTTGAAAGTTGCTTTTAATTATAGGATGGTGTAAAATTAATAAATCTTGAAGTCATGTCCCGGGGTTAGACATTTTTCTATTTATCTATTTCGTTGATTTAGGTGGTGTGTGTCGATCATTTAGAACTCCAGTGGTGCCAGAGTCCTTCTGGCCGGGGATGTCGTCAGTGTTGTCTCCGCTGAGGGAGTTCTCTCGATGATGGCGTGGACAGGGATTCTTTGCAATTGCATTTCTGATATGGTGGTTCAGATTGCGTTATTGCTTGTTGAGTCATCCTACTGGTAGAGTGTGGAACGGTGATGGTAAGGTCTTCCAGTGGTAATTCTTGTATTTTGTTTTTGGGTTCGATTTTTGTCTTTCTTCTAGGTATCCAGTTCGGTCGACGGCAGCAGCGGAATACCCAGAAGATGACCCCTTTCATAGCGTTCTGACTACAGAATGCATAGCCAATTCCAAGAATTGAGAGGAGTCCGATGCCTCCGATGGAGCCAAAGGTGGTTAATTTGTGGTGGTAGGTTTCTTGGTGTTGTAGACCGATTTCTTCCAGTCATTGCTCTGCTTCATCGAGTCGTATTTCATATGCCGCGTGATTCTTCAATTTTGGAAGGGACACAAATCGAATTGCTGACAGTGGGTCTGGATGTTGTTTTTCTGTCATGACCTGTGGAGCGATGTGATAGAGGTCTAGGTTAATCGATGGCAGGTGCACGTCAATTTCAGTTGGTTGTATTTTCCCTAGGTGTGTGATTAGGTCTGCTGGTGTTTGTAGGTGACAATTCTGATCCAATGATAGAATTCCGGTGCCATTGATCAGTATTTTACCTTCTGATTTTCCTTCACAGTAGACTTCGGCAATTCCCGCTTCACTTGCTGCGAAGATCCACTTATCTGACGTGGCTAGGTTAGTCCATTCAGTCCCTTGTGTTTTTGTTATTCTGATGTCACAGGTCTGGAGGACGTCGGTTGATGATTTCAGTAATAGCATCACCTCGCAGGCTGGTTTCATAATGGAGTTAGATATTGGGAAGTTGGGTAGACAGACCAAGCGGTTGCCTAGTAAAGCACATTCGTCGATTGTGCTTTGCTCCAACAATGAATAATGGTGAGGATCTTCAGTGACGATGAGATATGGTTTGGTTGGAACAACGTGGGCTGAAATATTTCTGTTGCTTCCCAGTTGGGGTCTTTTGCAAGGTCGCATACGGTAGAGTTGGAATAGTTCTCTGCTCATAAGTGGCAAGGTCATAAGCGTTAGTATCCTCCCTTGACTGTGAGCTAACTGAATCGAACTTATCTTGGATAGTGCAGGGTAGTCAGTTTTCCCTTTTGGAATGGGAAATTCCAATTCTTGATGTTATGATTGTATTTTTCGGGCTACCTGGCTGAGTTATCCTGGCGTTAGGAATACATTTGAGATTCTCCCATGTTTAGCGGCATCCAGTCCGTCGATGATCTTCTTAGTTGTTTCCAATAGGATCCTCATGGAGTTCGCAGCTTCTTCCCCCATGTGTTCATATTTCGCTGCTAGTTGAAGGTTCAAAATCTCATCAGCCTGTCTGGTCTGTTGCTTGTGGAGGTCCTCAGTATAATTTTTGAGGATCATGACATTCCTTTGGGATTGTTCCATGTTTACTATCAATCGTTCAATTTCAGACCTGATTATATGGGTTTGATTATTGACGATGTGAGTAATTTCAGCTTGACTGTTGTAGAGTTTATTAATTTCTTTGTTGACGTGTTCGTAGTCATTGTAGTCCATGACTCCGAATAGTTAGTGCTGCAACGTTCCTATGAAGCCAAATAGTGGTGATCTCTTCTGGGCAGTGCTTGCTGGATCTTCAGTGTGTCGGTTGAAAATATCTTCCAGGTGTTGATTCAGCGTTTCTATTTCCTTCTGCATGCCTTGGAATTGATTTACCTTAAGTATTCTTTTGCATTCCGTGTTGCTGTTTTGCTGCGCATTGATCCCAAGCCTCCCGGACCTGAGGGTAGAGGTCTTTTGCGACTTTGTAATGGAATGCTAGGAAGTCAATCGTTGTTATCAGTTGCCATTCCTTCTTTACAACTTGGATATCTTGGAGTCGTTCGTAGAATAACCCGGGGTTGCTCAATAGTTGCTTTATCTTTACTTTGCTGGTCAATTGGGTCTCACTAAGATGTCCTCTCGCGAACGCCATCAGGAAAAGGAAGTACACTGGATGGAGGTTCATCTTGTTTCACTCTCACAGGATTGTTTTTTTTTCTCTAGTTCATAATTATTAGGGGTTAGTAAATGAGCAAAATATATATGGTGTTTTAATCTGGCGCTAACCTGGCTTTGTTGGGGTGGCGCATAAATTTCTCACCATTTTCGTCTTCTAAAATCAGGTTACCCATGTCAGTTATATCAACAATTTCATAAGATGTTTTGTTGTAATTATCGAATTTTCCTTGACGCGGTTCTTTGATAATGTCAACAAATTGGCCCACTTTAAAGTCGACTGGCCTGGCATGCTGGTCATATATTTCTTTCGTTTTTATTTTTGTTTCAATTAGATTTTCGGCCGCGAGCAGTCTGATCTGGTCCAGTTTACTTACTAGCTCAGCGATATAGTCATTATAGGTTTCTAATGTTTCTTGGTCCGGGAATTAAGAAGGAGCCCGTGCTCGTTTACCAAAAATCAATTCGAAAGGGGTGAATTTAGTACTTGAATGCACAGTCGTATTGTACGAGAACATTGCGAAGGGCAGCATTAAGTCCCAGTCATCGTAATGGTCCATCATTGTGCGCAGGAATTCTACAAGTGACTGATGGCTGCGTTCCAATGATCCATTGCTCTGAGGACGATAACCTGACGTTGTAATTTGTTTTACTCGAAAGATCTCGGCGATTTGCTTAAATAGTTTGCTTTGGAAGCTAGCGCCTTTGTCGGAAAGCAACACTTTGGGGGTCCCGTGAACAGCAAAGAGTGTTGTTGATAGAGCAAAAGCAATAGTAGTTATTAGATCAAGGACAGTTTTTAGATCAGGGATAGCGGCTGCTAGACAATATTTCGTTAAATTGTCTTGGATAGTTAAGATATGGACATTTCCTCGCGATGTGGGATACAGGGCTCCTACGGTATCGATAGCTACCCTCTCAAATGGCTCTACGGGTGTGTTCGTAATCACCATGGGTTGGCACGATTTCACCCTACTTATTTTCATCTGTCTACACGTTTTGCAACGTCGAATAAATTCAGTGACCTGTTGAGATAACCCTGGCCAATTGAACCTTTCTTTTATCCTATATGTTGCCTTTACTACGCCTTTGTGCCCGTCGGCGCAACTCGCATGTGCTTCTTCAATAATTCTATTCCTGAGATGTTCATCTGGGACTTGTATAGATCCATCACATAGCGTGATGTTTACGGGGTCTTCATCGAAAGTTTCTTCTAGCATTGGCTTGATTCCCAAGTGATCTATACCATCCCCCCGTTTCGAGATACGAAAAGAAGTTGATCCATAGTGGATCATGGGTTCTCTGAGATTGTTCAAACCGATCATAATATTCTGTATTCGGGGTTTTCTGAAATGGAACTCTTTGATGATGACTGAAAAAGTTTTGAATTTGCCCAGAGGGGTGACAAATACATCCCTCAGCTTTGCTTTATGGTTTTTCAGGGTTTTATGATCGATTAATCTAATTGATTGTAGAAGTTTACTGATCGGGGTGGATAACTCAAAGTCAGCTGACATAAAATGAACAATATTGTCCCTCTCAAAAGTTACACCATCTGGAATATTCGATTTGGGGAAATTCTAGCTCATCTTTCCCGTCGTCTGGGTCAATGAATCCCTCGAAGGATAGGGAACCCGTGATTTCTGAGGGGGCTGATTTCAACATGGATTTTGGGATATGAATTTTCGGGAGTGGTATTTCAATAACCTTGTTTATCATTGGGACTTGTTGAGGTTCAGTATTGGGTTTAGGTGGTCTTGAAAAGGTTAAGAATCTTTTTAATGGACAAGGATTTGGATTTTCGGGAGCGTTATGGTCGCTTACGGGCAACGGACTGGACCTTGCTACTGGTTCGTCCCCCTTGATAGGCGTTGGTGCGAAGGAGACTCTTTTCGGGCGGTTGGCAGTGATTGAAGCTCTCCCAGTCCCAGTGTTCTCGTGGGAGGTTGGCAATCTTTCAATGTTCTCGTCTGTTTCTGCTGTGTTGGGGGTTTTTTCCATGGTGTCTCTCTTTTTCGTATTCTTCGCTAGTTCGTTGAGTTTGTTCATATACTGTACGTAAAGCTCGTCAGCTTTCTTCTTAGTTTCAAAGTCAAGATTCTCTTCTTCTTCGTCTTCAACTGGTTCTTCATCTTCATTTGCCTCCCTTTTGGCTTCTAGTCTGGTTTTTAGAGACTTATCAAGTTCTAAAAATGACTCTTGCATTGATTGCATGAAGTTAGGGGAGAGATTGGCCAAATCTTCTCCTTGTTCTTCTGCATTCTCGTCGGTAGTTTTCTCTGCTGTTTCTATTCTGCTCCTTGTTTTCCAATCTTGCAGTGGGGGTTCGTCGACTTCATCCTCTTCCGAGTCAGATTCTTCCTCTGATCTTGGATTATTCTTGAGAGCAACGATTGCTGGGTTTTCTGGTTGCTTGGGGATCTCTATGAAGACCTCTTCATCAGAACTCGATAACTCTTCAGAGATTTTCTCGTCTGCTGGTCGTGAAAGAGGTTTCAATGGGCTGGGAGAGGGTAAGTAAGCTTTTGCTGATTGGAGTCGACGCCTTGATAACAGTCTTGACGCTACAGTACTCCCAGGCGAGTCCCGTGTTTCTGTTGAAATTGACACAGAATGAGGGTTCGTGGTGATGTGTTTATGGGTAGATTGCTGCGGTGCATTTTTAACTGTTTCGTTGGTCTTGTTCTTGGATCCTGGAGGTCTACCTCTTCTCTTGGGAGGTTCCTTCTTATGTTTTGATCCAAGTGGTTCCATTGTGTTGGACGCTTTTCTGTACATCATTATGGAGAAGCAATCAAAGATTTTTGCCTCTTCCTCGGTCTCTGGTGGGTCAACTGGGTTAGATGCTAGGACTTTGGCTATCTGCTTGGTCTTCTGGGTCCGATGGTGGGCTGTGAAGTCGAAACCGGAGATCTTGGTTTTAAGATTGGCTTTTCTGGTTGTTTGGTCAAGCTGATCTTGTAACCACACCACCGCTGCAGATTCAGCATATACGTCAAAGTGTTGCCCATGGATGTACGGTCTGAAGTGGTTTAACGCGAAAACAATTGCTAGGCAGTCCCTTTCATCCTTCTGGTCTCGGCTGGGCAGAGTTGTCTTGACCCATAGGCTATTGGGATTTCTATTCCTTCATCATCAGTCTGCGTTAGCACCGCCCCTACACCTATTGGAGATGAGTTTACTGTCACCATGAAGGGTTTAGACATGTTTGGGTGGTGCAAGAAGAGTTCTTGTGAGAGGAACAGTTGAGGCTCCTTAAATGCCAAATCTTCTTTAGCACCCCATATCCAGTCCTTCTTCTTTTTCAGAAGGTCTGATAGAGGCTTTGCTCTTGGGGCATACCATTCCTTGAAGTGATGGAAATAGTTGCACATCCCAAGGAAACTTCTTATGTGGTTTTTGTTTTGTGGAATGTCCATTCTCAGGATTCCATCGACTTTGCTTGGGTCAGGTCTGATGCCATGCTTGTTGATGATGTAGCCAAGGAAGCAGACCTCTTCTCGGAACATCTGGCATTTCTCTACCTGCATAGTTGCTCCGTAGTCGTTCAGTCGTCTCAATACTTCCTCTAGAATCTGTTGATGTTTTTCTAGCCCAGCAGAGTAGATGATGATGTCGTCTAGGTAGATCTGAACTCCATTGCCTATCAAGTTTCCTAGCATCGTATTCGCACGTTGGAAGACCGCTCCAGCGTTCTTCAATCCCACTGGCATGTAGGCGTATTCGTAGTGTCCATTGTGAGTGGAAAAGGCTGTCTTTTCCTGGTCATCTGGGTGCATCTTTATTTGATGAAATCCGGATGCTAAGTCCAGCGTTGTGAATAGGTCGCACCCTCCAAATTTGGACATGATAGTTCGTGTGTTAGGCATTGGGTAGCTGTCCGAGACCGTTTTCTTATTTATAGCCCGAAAATCAACTACCGTTCTCCATTTCTTTTTTCCCTCGGAATTTGGCTTCTTAGGGACCGCCCAAAGTGGTGAGTTGTACGGCGACACGGATGGGACTATTATTCCATCCTTCAGCAGTTTGTCCACTTGTTTGGCCACCTCTTCTTTTAATTTCTCTGGGAAGCGGTATTGTTTCACGTGTATAGGGATGGAGTCGGTGGTTCTGATGGGACACGTGACCCCCTTGATTTTTCCACTCGGCTCTCCGGGAAGTGTAAATGCATCTGCATACTCGCCAACGAGCGATTGAAGGATCTCCGCAGCTCTTTTGTCCTTGATCAGTCGACCCAAGGTTTCGATGATCTTATCCGCTCGATTCTTGGCTTTGATGCTGTCCGGGTTGAACTCGATCTCGAAATCAGGTTCACCAAAAATATTCAATGGGAATTCTAGCCCTTCTCTCTCTATATCAAAAAGGGACATGATGGTGGCTAGAGGATCAATCTTCTGGGGTGGGATGCTCAGCTGTACCTGTTCATCTGTTTCATTGGAGACGGTCGCCCAGAACACTCTATTCTGGTCAATGTTGACTTCTTCGTCGAGTAGAGTTATTCCCTTTCCAAGTGCTCTCTTGGAAACGTATCTTCTGTCGCCGATCTCATTCTTCACGTGGATGGGAACTCGAATTTCGGAGTTGGGATGAAGGATAATTGGCTCACTGAGTACCAGTGCTTGATAGAAATGGATTTTGTGGAGAGGACTGGATTTCAGGGTCAGAGAGTTCATTGAGAATGAAATTTCAGCTTCCTCATTAATCAGGAGATGATTTCCTATAATCCCAGAATACATATTCTCACGGAAATAGTTAACGACATGGAATTGGGGGGTTTGCCTCCTACTTCTAGATTCACGATTCCCGTTACATATTCCTTCCCTCCAGCTACTCCGAACAAATATCTGGGTGGACATGGGGTGATTGAACATCCGTTGCGTAAAACGTTGGCTGAAATTAAATTCAGACTGGCCCCTGTATCAATAAGGAATAAATTTCTACCTTCTTTTAGATTCGGGCTCCTTAGTTCTACTCGGGATTCGAGGCCGATGGCACAAATAGGGAGCTTGTCGACCTCTTTGGGGGCAGCTAAATCAAAATGGAAAAGTTTATCATTGATTCCAAGTGAGCCTGTGCAGTAGGAGATGGTTGCTCTCTCATCAGATAGGAATTCTTTGCCCAGCATCCCCATATAACCACCTGGAGGAATTTTAGTTACATAAAATTTGAATTTTATTCCCCTGATCTCTACTTCCATAGCTCCTAACGTCTCTAAAATACCGGGGCCCATTCCAACTATATAAGTCTTCTCTGATTGATCAATGTAGGCATCTAGACTCAATGCTTTGAGCCATATCAAATTAACCTCCCCCTCTGTATCTATTAGGATGTCTATTTTTCCATCCAGGAATGAAGAGTGCCGCAAGGTGAATACTGGGCAACATTTAGAGGGGTGGTCTGGTCGAATTTTTATTGTCTTATCATTTCCCCCACTTGTGTCATAGACGGGTTTTGGTTGTGGCTCACTCCCTGGGGTTGGAAGTGAGCCCTCGACCCGTTTAAATGACTGGGTGATGAGGCTGTATTTTTAGGTTGGTAATTTGAATGATCAGCAGAGTGACTCCTGCTACCGTTGGTTCGATTTCCACTCATGCGATCTTTTGAGTTGGATCGATAACCTTTGTTGAAAGCATTGTTGCTTCTGGGCTGATAGTTGGGGTTGCTTCCTTGGTTATAACTGGTGTTATTAGCCGTAATCATGGGATTTTCATCGTTAGGAGGATTCTATGGAGGTTTCGAAGGGTGCCCACAGAATTTGCGATTCCAAGTGAGTGTGAGCTGTCCGTCTTTCTCCAGAAGGATCTTCATGGCCGCGGCCATGATGTGACCTTCACTGAGATTGGGTACAATTGGAAGCTTTTCATGAGGTTGAGGAGGGTTACGACAGCTGTGATTCGCGCAGAATTGCGGAGGGCAACATAGTTCCATTGCAGGTGGATAATTTTCCTGGTTGATGGGAGGCATTGGGAATTCATTTTGAAGTGCTATACCCATTGAACCATAATCATGGTAATTGATCATGATTGGATAATTATCCTGAGGGTTAGGTTCAGCATTGGTGGGAGGATTTTGGTTGTTTCCCCAGTTATTTTGGGATTGATAACCATATTGTTGCTGATTATTATACTGGCCTTGGAATTGTTTACCATTGTTAGAATAACGCTGGTGGAAATTATAGAACTTTGGCCGATGCTGAAAGTTTTGCCCTGGAAAGGAGTGACTTTGGGGGAAGGACTGATTCTCGGGGATCGCGAATCTCTGTTTTCTTGATAATAATCGATCTTGCTCAATCAAAGGTTTGATGACGTCAAATTGTTCTTTTAGGGTTTTGCAATTAGCTCTTCTGATCTCTGTCCTGTAGTCGTCACAGATTACATCTTCGAATTTGCTCAGGCAGAATCTTTCCAAGACTTTAAGGAGTGATTCGAATTCTTCGGGAAAAGAATTTTGCAAAGAGGCCCTGGCATTTTCCAGGATGTGTTGCAACCTGAGGTTGAAATCGTCGGCCTCCTCATTTGGCCTGGGGTTCAAGTTAGAGACAACTCCCTCATAATATGCCTGGCGGTGTCTAATCCTATATTTCGTTCCTAGAATTTCTAACAACTGACTAGCGGATTCTGGGATTATCCCTTCCAAATGTGCTAGAGCTGGATATTTAACTTTACTGACCAACGAATAGATTCGATCTTGGTTGTCATCACCTACCCGATTTTTGCACGCTTTCACTGCTCTTTCGAACTCAGAAAATTCTAATTCGTTCCCAGTGTTCCCAGTAAACATTGGGATCGTATCAAGTAAATCTTTAACGCGAAGGTAATCTACGTGTTCCGGGTTCTCGGTAATATTATTCGTGACGTTTCCAGGATTTCCCACCGGATCTGGTCTTTGCTCTAATAAATTCTGAAGCCTAGTGTTCTCTCTGGCCAGAGTCGTTTTCTCTTCCATCATTCTCGCATAGAGGTCTTGCAATTGAGCAAGCTCTTGCTGTATGTTCGCCATTTCAAGAAAAGAATCGGATTAGACTGGTCGCGGGACAGATTAAGATTAATAATAAAAGAAAAAGAAAATAACAAAAATTTGTATAATAACAGAAATTGACAATTGGGAAGTGTTCAATTAAATCACAATCCAATCTCTCAATAATTCTTAGACTTCAGGATAAGGATCCCACTTCTGACACCAATTTTCTGTAATAAACGGACCCTTTTATTCGTTCGTTTGTTACATAAAATGATATTTATTTTTGTTCGTGGATCCTTACCTTTAAAGCGCTGGGTGCATCTGGAGTACCAAGTGTAAAGAGATGATGGGAATGAGAAATAATTATAACACTGTGTATATTCTTAATTTTGGTTTTATTGGACGTTTCTAATTGATTGGCAAAATTACATAATCGGACCGATTGAGTTTAGAACAATTATCTCAGAAACACTTTGGAAGATTCGATAAAATCTAAAAGGGAACATGAACTTGTTTTGTTAATATCTAGACTGAACAGGAATCATCGTCAGCTTGTAAATTTTGGTCTACATGGACTCTACTTTTGAAGTTTTTCGGTTGTAGCGCCAGATTCTTTGAATAGGGGAGAATCAATTTTGCTCATTTACTCACTTTTCTCTTTTTGTCTCTAATGTCTCGCTCGTTCGGCTATAATCCCAAGAATGGTTGAACTCTTATTGTTTTCACAATTTTGAAGACACCGAATTTTTGAAGTCTACGAAACAGTAAAATAAGAGAAAGATAACTTATAAACCGAATGGGATTTAACAAATTTTTCCCTGTCTTTTAGAGCCCGAACTAAAGAATGAAAGTTTCTAATTTATTCTATTGACAACTAATTTTTTTTTTGTAATTTTACTTGCACATGTTCAAATTCTAACAATAATTGGATAATGTAATATTATTCCAAATGTTCACTTGTCTTGTGTCCTTTGCACAGAATTCCGCTAATTATCGTAATAGGCAATTCGCAGCCTATCGACCGTAACGCGCAGAAATTCGAATTAAATTAAATGCCTACGGTAGCGAGAATACTTCTCATTGAATTTTACTTAAAACAATCACTTGTACGTCAGGCAGGACTTATAAACTGGTTCCGAAGTTACGAACGCGTGATTGATTCAAGGAGCTCAATCTAAAAAGTCATGCCGCTTTGGCATGTGAGACGTTACTAATTTTCTTTTCAATAAGTTTTATCGCTAAGGGTAATTTTAATGACTTCGCATTTTAGGCAAAAGGGGTCACGTGGTGCGGTGGCGTGATCGGAGTTTTGGTTTTATTTTTACAGCGAGTGTGAGTGTTTGCTCCAACGTTTTTGTTTAGATTGGCATTCCCATGAGCGCGGATTTTCGATCGAGCAGAAATTTGAGACCGGATGTACGAAGTCGAAAATGGATTGCGTTGGTTTTTTCATTGTATTGGCATTATTCTCAAGGAATTTATTCGCAGGAAATGAATTTATTATTTCTATTATTTTATTAATTTATTTTTATTATTTAACGAAAATTTCTAACACATCTGTAAATTATCTGGTGCAGTAATCGGAGTTCGGTTGCTTTTTGATTTTGTCGACGTTTAGCGTCGGGCGACATGACCCCATTTTAGAGTGATTAGTTGTTGCCACGAACTCTCATTATCTGCTCGGCAGAGGTTAGCCTCTCCCGTTGTAAATTCATTTTGCGTTTAAAGTGAACATTTATTATTCTTTTATTATCTGTTTTAGTACTCCTTTGTCTCAAGGAAATTCAGTGGTTTTCTTTTTTTTTATCATTAATGACTCATTTCGACAAGTTAGTTGTCAACAGTCGAATGTGGACATCTCGACAGCTAGCTAACATTTTCGTTATTCAGTTGATTTCCGATGTTCGATGTTGATTTTATGATTTGATCAATTTCTTTTGGGGTTCGAATATCGGAATTATTTAGCGCAAACGCCAACTGGGATTGTAGCGTCTTTCGACGCTCGAGTTATGTGTCGTGACCTTGTGTACGGTCATTAGTATTTTGTTCTGTCTCTCTCGAGGCAATCCCACTTGTCGTTGCTGGAATCAATTTTCTCATCTATTATTTGATATTTTAAATAATTCCTCTCTCTCGAAAAATCGCAATTCCTTCCAGTGATGTCTGATTAGTTCAGTGTGGTAGTCTTTTTTTTTTTACTGTTTGACATTTTCTCTTGACTTTTATTTATTTGACTGATTCTATCTTTTAACTGGCTAGTAGATAATTAATTCGATCATTCACGGTTACGGAATTTTGGATGTATCGAGTCTTTATTTTTTTTCTTTTAAAAAAAGTTGGATATTAATGTGATAAACTGTTTGAATTCTTATCAGATATTTGAGGGATGAGAAAGGGGGTTGTTAAATAAACTATTTTATTCCCCGCATTTTGGAATTTGGCGATATATCTAGTTGAGAGAACCCACACTGAGAAAAAAATTTAT
This sequence comes from Diachasma alloeum, assembly GCF_001412515.2. Classification (NCBI taxonomy): domain Eukaryota; kingdom Metazoa; phylum Arthropoda; class Insecta; order Hymenoptera; family Braconidae; genus Diachasma; species Diachasma alloeum. The sequence continues at coordinate 170,238 of NW_021680567.1, forward strand.
TCTTTCCAAGAAAATGTTATTGGTGATATCTTTTTCATAATCTTAGTAGAAGAAAATATCTCTTTTGGAACGTATTTCTCCAGGCCAGTCATTTTCAGGTGCTCCGAAATCAGTTCCAAGCGTGAGAATTATGGTGATCTATAAGAATATTCTTCTGCATATGACCTCGAAGAAACTCCAATAATAATTATTAACATTTGGAATTATTCCAATTTTCTTTACCTGAGAAAATCGCCAATTTGTAAAATCCGGAAGATATCGGAGAACATTTTGTCAAGGTCATATGTAGCATAATAATCAGATTGTTCAATATCACTGTAATTTTTGAGGATAGACTTGGACTCTCTGAAAATGACTGTCCTGGAAAAATTCGTTCTGAAAAAATATTATCTTCTGACGAGAATATCAATCCTTGGCAGGAATAACTTTTTCTCAGTGCAGTCATTTCAGGAATCGTCAGGACAACATTTTGTGGAACCCAGCCGCCACCGCGTTTGTCTGAGCTGTCGGCAGTTATTCGTTCGTCGGAGAATTGTTGGAATATTTTTGTCGTTTACTTTTCTTTTTTTTTTGCACGATTCAGTCGTGCTGGCGCCCGACTTTTGTGTTATTTGGTCGCCGAGGGCTACATATATTCGTATCGTCCGCAGACGTGCGAAATACGTCACAATATATATATATATATATATATATATATATATATATATATATATATATATATATATATATATATATACACACACACACNACTGTAATTTTTGAGGATAGACTTGGACTCTCTGAAAATGACTGTCCTGGAAAAATTCGTTCTGAAAAAATATTATCTTCTGACGAGAATATCAATCCTTGGCAGGAATAACTTTTTCTCAGTGCAGTCATTTCAGGAATCGTCAGGACAACATTTTGTGGAACCCAGCCGCCACCGCGTTTGTCTGAGCTGTCGGCAGTTATTCGTTCGTCGGAGAATTGTTGGAATATTTTTGTCGTTTACTTTTCTTTTTTTTTTGCACGATTCAGTCGTGCTGGCGCCCGACTTTTGTGTTATTTGGTCGCCGAGGGCTACATATATTCGTATCGTCCGCAGACGTGCGAAATACGTCACAATATATATATATATATATATATATATATATACACCGATACACACCGATTCATGCATGTAAACAAGATCAGAAACAAAACACGATCACGATCCCAGTTGGGTATAGGACGAAAGGTCATTGGAGGTGAAAACAAAATTCGGCATTTTTCGTGTGTGAAGCGCAATTCAAGTGCAATTTATGAAAAATGGTAGCCGGAAGCAGCTCCAAGAGGGAAAACAACCCAAACCAGTGGATACTGGTGTTTCAGCAGCAAAAAAGAGAAAAGTATTCCAAGAATCGTGGAAAAATTTATCAGGGTGTAGTGGCTGGCTCAAAAGCGTTGGAGACAATATTTTAAGCGTTGGAGGCAATAATTTAGTGCTTTTTGCTCTGCATGTAATACAGCGATTGTTACCGAAAACAGAGATACTGAGACATGCAAATTCTGAGAGACATCGCGAAAATGTCATGACGCCAAACATCATCCAGTGTCATAAATCTGTCGATGAGCCCGGAGTTCAGACTAGTTCGGGCAGTATAATGTCAGAGCACGACAAATCAGTAACGACTGCGGAAATTCTTTTGTCCAATTAAATTGCAGAGAACAATGTAGCCATTGGTTCGATAGACCATTTAGCTCCGGTTCTCAAGAGAGCATTTCCCGATAGTAAAATCGCCAGTGACTTGTCTCTGGGGCATACCAAGTGCATAAGTATTGTTACATATTTGCCCTTTTCCTCCCTCCCAACCACCTTTATGTACGATCGTCTTTCTTTCCCGTTATTCTTTTATCTTGCTTTCTAGTCCGCGGACGCGTCAATCCTTTTTGTATTTCTTTTTATTATTCATTTCGCCCCCAAAGTTCTTTTATCAAACTGTGACGAAGTGGGTTCGTTGTCTCCTCGATTGGACGTGTGGGGAAATGGAATAAGGTGATAGTAATGCGCTCGCACGCCCCGCTCTCGAGTAGTGAGGCTAGAATTAAGAAAATGGAGGAATGAGTGGAATGATGAATGCCAACGAGTAGTCCTGACTCACTAGGAACATCAAGAAGTTAGTAGCCACCGGAGAGGACTACCTGTAGGCCTGTGGAACAAGACACCATGCCCTGAAACTAGGGAAAACAACAAACGAAAATCTCACACAGTCACGCCCTTCACACCTGTCATAACATTGTCCCGCGGAGTAATTCAGATCTCCTGCGGGTCCAAAAGAATATCCCACAAGGGAGCAGCACGTTCCGGAGCTCACACAAACACACACATGGAGACCGTCAATAGTATGGGTAATTGCTGAGGCCTATCTATAAGGCAACCCTCTACACCGGAAAAACGTCACAGATCACCTGACCACCGGAGATACGTACCTGAGAGAATAGACGGCACCACCGGACAGCACGGGGTCGGCGAAATATGGAAATGAGGCCGGGATTGGCTAATATTCAAGTTCAGGGCCAATGTCAAGGCCTGAGAGAAATGGAGTGAGACAGTATGAGATTAAGAGGGCAATGACGATGTCCGCCTTCTTTCTCAGCACTTCCATCTCTACTGTCAATCGCTTTGCACCGCTTTAAGTTTCTCTAATTTTCGTATCTAGTGTGTGGGTCTAATTAACAAGCTTTTCGTGCAAACTCGACAACGGAGATGGGAACAAGGTTCTCCGGATCTTATTCGGAGGTTTTTGAGGCAACTGAGGGCGATTTCAAGGCGAAATACAGGCGGCGAATATTCTATTCATCGGGCGAACACGTGGCTAGGAACAGAGTCGAGGCGTAATATTGAGTCAGGACGAGTGATTAGAGTGAGTGTGCACATATTAAATATTGTCATTGGTGCGACGGGGTCATTAGTGAGTACGAGAGTATTTTGGGGCTCATTGAAGCTCCTGTCGACTCCATTTTGGTAAAACCGCATGGCCGTCGAGTCAGTGCTTACCGGAGCGAAATACAATAATTTATTGTAAGCGTTACGAGTGTCTACGCTTGGGACAAATCAATTGGCATCGAATAGGGATTATTCTACTTATTAATCATTCGGATTTAGTATTGTATGCTTCATCTTTTTTTTGTCTGATTGTTCTCCGGAGGCTCGAGTGAAAGAGAAATATATCGTGGCTAGTATCGCGGATAACAGGCATTTGGGAAGCCCAGACGGTGCCTACGGACCTGCTCACAGTACATTTACCATTGAGAAATTAATAAATGAACAACTGAGCCTCCTCAGTGTTTCTCCGGATAGCAATTCAACAAATATCTTTAGTTCATAATTCTTTTGGATTTTATCGAGTTGGGTGGACCGGAGTTTCCGGAATTTTGTATTATTATTATTATCATTTTTGATTATTCTTCTTTCTTTTATTTTTTTTATTGAACGATGGCATTATTCCATTTCTATTGTTCTTATTCTGGGTGACGACCCGCATTTATGGAATTCGTTTGTTTTGTTTTTTTCTCTTCTAAAATCATTGTAGATCAAGTCTCGAGAATATAGACCTACCAGTTAGTCAATAATCTTTCTATTTACTAAATAATATCCTCTCCTCCAAAGATATAGAGTAAATAAATTAAATCAAGCACGAGCACACCGGACCGCAAATAGGTAACGGTGTACATTGCATTGCGTGCGTCTGAATAATGAAGAGTTCTCAGGAAAGTATTGTTTACAAATTATTTCCTTTATTATTGAGGATTATCTCGAGTTTACTGCAGTAACCGGAATAAATATATTTTGAATATTCGAGAGATTAAAGAATTTTCGTCGGTTGGCACTTGTTGTCTCAACACGCACCTTTTCACATTGCCTAATATTTTATAAATACCAGACAATGTCACAAAATATTTATTCGTATCAAATATCGCGTATTTTACAGTATAATAAAAAATGGTCTTGCTCGTGTTGCTAACGACCATTTTGTTAAAATTTTAAAGGAAAATGAATTTTCGATTCTAGTAGATGAAACCATTGGTATTTCGAAGAAAATCCGTTGTGTTCTTGCACATTGTTTCACCCGAAAATAGAAAAGTAAAGACAGAATTATTAGATTTGATTGAATTAGATGCAACTGACGGCTCTACTGAAAAAAATTACATTTATTTTAAAGAATCATTAGATGATAAAGGAATTCCAATAGCAAATATCAAGGGCTTGGCTTCTGATAATGCTATGGTAATGTTGGGTGAAAAGAATTCCTTTGCGAGTAGATTAAAATCAGAAGTATCGAAACTTGTGGTTATGAATTGCATTTATCATTCGTCTGCTATTGTTGCTTCAAAGGCATGTGCAAAATTGTCCAATGCCAAGAGTCAATTAGAGGTGTATCGAGGTATTTTCGCAACAGTGCACAGCGTTGTGCGATTTTACAAGAATATCAAACTTTTTTTGAACAAGAACAATTAAAAATTTTGAGTTTATCGAACACAACATGGTTATGTCTTCAACAATGTGTCACGCGTATTCTATGTAATTGGGATGCTTTAAAATTACTTTTCCAGAGAGTTGTGTTAGAAGAAAATGATACTGCCGTGAAGATAATTTTCGAGTCCATGAGTAATGATTGTACAAAAGCTTACATTCTTTTTTTTATCGTTATTTTACATCGCTCCGACCCGGTTAGGGTATACTGCGATGATGATCAAGACTTGAAATGGTTATTAGATTGCACCATTCTACCCGGCCGGGATTTGAACTCGGAACCTTTCGCATGTGAGGCAACGAACTTACCCACTGCGCCAAGCCACCGGGTTGCTTTTTTTTTCTTTTTTTGAAATATTCTTCAAATTTTTTCGATCAATTTAATGCTCTTTCCATCACGTAAAGTGATGCTTCATAAATTGGCTAAAAACGATGAACAATTAATTCGTACTTTTGCACGAAATTTTCTGAAAAGAAAAATAGTTTACGATCTTTTCACAACTTCAATTAATGTTGATTGACGCCCGATGGCCTGGCGCAGTGGTTAAGGTCATTGCCTCACGTGCGCAAGGTTCCGAGTTCAAATCCCGGTCGGGTAGAATGGTGAAATCTAACCATTTCAAGTCTTGATCATCAGCGCCATATACTCAATCGAGACGAAGCGATGTAAAATCAGAATAAAAAAAAATAATGTTGATCATCTCTATCACCACTTGAAGCTGGATGATATTTGCCTTGGTCCAAAATGCACTTGAACTCGTCATTACTTTTCCTGCACATATTGCTGAAGATTTTCGTAAACGTTTACAATTCTATATTGTCGCGATGGTTGAGATGAGGAAATAGTTACTATACAACCATAAAAATCATTAAGAATTTGAAATTTCTGAATCCGCAAGCCGCACTAGATGACAGTAAGCAGTGAATTCCCTCTTCGGTCATTTTTTAACTTGCTTTGGATTTTGATAATTTTGATGAAACCGAATTAGCATTAGAATGGCATCAATTGCCCGATTCATTTCTAACCTTCCGTAGCGAAAACGTGCTTTCTCAGCCCGTGGATGATTTTTGGAGTGATGTTTCCAACTTGAAAGATTTTTCTGATCAATTGATGTTTCCTAATTGAAACAAATTTACAACAAGCGTTCTTTGTTTGCCTCATCCAATGCTGAAGCGGAACGTATCTTTTCAATCGTAAAAGATATTAAAATTAAGAAGCATAATAAACTCAGTACTGAATGTGGAATGCCATTTGTCAGCTACGATCCTCTAATCAGTGTCATAATGTTAATTGTAGAACTTCCCAAGTGCAGATAAGTCATCTTGAGTTGCATAATTCGAAGTGAATTTCACTGAATTAGCCTGTTCTTCCCAACATTTTTTCGTTAATATTCATGTTTAGATAACCTTCAGTTCGACAAGGAACGTGGAGAGAGAATTCAAATGATTTATTTCTAGTAGTAAGTTTTTGTAGTATTTCTAGTGTAAGCTTTTGAGGCGCCACCATCACTTTTTCATTTTGTATATTAATTATCAACATCTAATGATTTTTCGATCAACTAATATCGTTTAGCTTTGTTTCAGAATAGATAAGGCATTTTTAATTCTTGAAATAATTCTTTTTTTGTTGTAGCTCTTTTTCAGCTGAGGAAAGGGGTTGTTTTCACCCCCGGTTGGCCCTTTTCAAGGCCCCAAATGGTTCAAACGTAGAAAATTCAATGAAGGTATTATTAGTCCTACTATCTCCCTGCAACTATTCGCTACAAGATTTTACGCACAACATCGTTTGAATTTCAAACAGAATGACGCTTGTGGCGGGTTCCCCTTCTCCGTGACAATGAGAGGCGACTTCCTCATCCACAATCCATTTAATTTTGAACTTTTCCTGAGAGCGCCAACCCATATCACTTTTCAAATTTTGGAAAAAAAATTCGAACCAAAAATGTTTAGTTTGGAAAGAAATTTTTTTTTGTTACAACACGGGGGGTTCAGCAGCGAAATGTTTGACTCTCGTGAAATTAGACCATCCATTTGTGACCATTGTGACCCTTGTGAAATTGGACTATCCCCTTGTGACTCTCGTGACGTTTGACTCTCGTAAAATTTGCCCATCTTTTTGTGACCCTTGTGACTCTTGTCATATTTGACTATTCCCTTATGACCCTCGTGACATTTGACTCCTGTGAAATTTGATCATCCTTTTGTAAGCATTGCCAACTTTGACTATCCCCTTGTGACCCTCGTGACATGACTCTCGTGAAATATGACCACCCCCTTATGACCCATGTGACGTTTGACTCTCGTGAAATTTGACCATCCTTTTGTGACCCTCTTGAAATTTGACTACCCCTTGTAACCCTTGAGACGTTAAACCCCTCCGAAATTTGACCCTTGTGACAAGTAACCTTTGCTCTATCGATCACGTGAAATCCGATCATTATATCGTCTAACACTTATTCCTTCCCAATGGATACTGAAGCAAGTGGAATAATAAGTCATGCCGTTGGCGATCGAATTCCAACGATTTAAACATAGCGCCAGCCGTTCCGCGCCCTAACGGCTGCACAGTGGTACTCGAGCGAGGAGTGCGGACCTGTAGGATTCGCATCTAGCATCACTGGCAGTTAGTATAGAGATCAGTGGGCCGAGCGCACCGTGTATCTATACAAGACAGAACCTCCCCTTCCACTACCTCTAAATGATTGACATTCGGTATAATAAACACGGGACGATAAATCAGAAAATTGTCCTTAGTTACATTATATAAAACGCGTATGAACTTTTCAACTATGTAACTATTGTATTTTTTGGGTTAACAGTAAAAAAGATACGCGCATAGCAACAGGCTGATATTCACATTCTCGCGATTCACATTATAAAGTGTGAGAATTAAGTTACAACGTTGGCAGCGCCTGTCAAACTGAGCCTCACATCTGACGTCGAAGTGCTGCCACCAGTGCATTTAAATGTGGGTTGTAATGTTCTGGAGAACTATGGGAAATATTTTATTCTCATCTCAAATTACTTATTAGAATAAACCGAAAAATTAATTCAGTGTGGTATTTTTTTTCTTTGTTTGAATTTCTTATATATATATATATATATATATATATATATATAATAATGAATGGAAAAAAAAATATTGAATCTGACAGGAAAAAGGGCATAATGAAAGGGACATTAACACCCCGGCTGCAAGCAGCGCTAGTAGTACCATAAGAGTTACAATCGTTCTAAATTTTAGCTTTCTAGTTTAATTTTTTCGAGAGTTATCATGCCTACACCGCTTTTATAAAAAAATAATAATACTGATTACTACCAAGTTATCCCTGGTTAATTAGAAATATTAAAACTCAGTTTGATAGATATTATCATAAGGAATTTTTTGACGTCAAAAAAATTCCATTCATTCGCGCACTTTTTGAGATATTGAGAAAAAATTTCGAGAAATTGCTATATCTCAAAAACTACTCGACCGATTAAGCTGAAATTTTGCCAAGATGTGCTACCAAACAATGCCAATTATTTCAGAAAATTTCAGATTCTTGGTTACGACTTTACTCCTTTTTGCTTCCGAATGGAAGCATTGTTTACACACATTTTTTCTACAAACGTTCCATTTTGATGTTTTATAATATTCTACATCATTTCCAAGCGAAATTAGAAGAACGTAAAAATGGACGATTACAAAGCTTCCATCCAGAAGCAAAAATACGGCAATATTTGATGGAATGGCCCATATACCTAATATAGTACATGATGTATATGGAATACCTCATATATTTTGAGAAAGAAATTGACTTTTCATGAGTGCTTCATTCTGCGAAGATGGTACGCTTATTTTTTTTTCCTTAGTAATCAATGAGTGACTTACCTCTCTTCGCGGCCAGCTAGACAAGACCTTATACTCTGCCGTAGGATATCCTTCAACAATAAGAACATTAAGGAGTGTCTGCAGTGGTGTGTCTGGGCGGAACCTACGCTCCAGAAACTTCCCTCCTGGTAGCCTGACTTTAACTTTCAACACTCCAACGGACGAATCAGCATCGGGTTCAGGTGGTAAACTTGATTCTACCGCAAGTCTATGAGCCTCTTTCCTTGCCTCCTCAGCCAACCTCTCATTTTCGGCTTGTTCCTTCTGTTGCTTCTCCAGCCGTTGCTGAAGCTGTTTAGCCTCCTCCTTAGCTCTATCTGCAGCCAAACTCTCCTGATATGCTTTATCCTGCTCTTGCTTAACCCTCTCTCGTGCTTGTCTTTCCTCCTCCGCTCCAATATCCGCATTTTTTTGCTCCTGAAATACATCTACTGCATGAATCAAGTTGATCAGCAATTCATTAACTCCAACATTGCCATTGACAATGGTAAAAATTTCTGTTGTTGATCTTGATCTCATTAGAATCATCAGAACAGGTAATGTATCAATATCGATATTCCTTACTGCCTCAGAGCCAACCATGCCCAACGACTGCGTAACAGAGTGGAAAAATTTTTGCATATTACTGTCGTAAGTAAAATCCCACCCCCACACAACAAAATTTGCTGATAAGAGTTGTAAGACAGTCTCACAACCCAATAGTTGTGTACAAAAAACGTTAGTCAATACACTGTTATCGTGATGCAAATAAACGGCTAGGAGTTTACGATCCTTAGCAGGTTTTAGACATGACTCTTTGATAGCCTCATCGAAAGTTCCAGTAAAAAATTTTGGGTGAGCAGAACCATAACGTTTCTCAAATTGGTCTGCAAAGTGCAGCGTCCCCATTGTCTCGTCCTCAACATTGTCGGGCATTAGACGGAGGAATTTAGCTGGACTAATATTATCAACGAACAGATCGTCCTCAATGATGAAAGACTCTGGGGCGTCTTCAAACTCATCGGCATCCTCATTATCCTCAGCAGAACTATCGCTGTCCACCAGATCAACAACTTCCTTTGGTTTTTCTTCATTAAGGATTTTTGAAACAGTTAGATCGTGCTCTGGAAATGATATTCCGCTTTGTGCCAGATTTATGTTGTCGTCCTTAACAGTACTCGGCCAGCCTTTCCATTGTTGATATCTCACTGGTAGATCTATCAGAGCGTAAACACCGGCTTTGACATCTAGAACTGAGGCTGTACCAGGATATTTTAAGTTGTACGTCTTGTTGTATACCTCGTCTTTTACGTTCAGTATGTATGTCTGTGAGAGACGATCTGATAGTGCTATCCTAAAAATATTCGAAGAAATTGGTCGGTTTCTTCTTTGTACTTAACGTAGATAAAGTGAGGAATTGGTAAAATAAGATAAGTTTTTCATCAACATGGTCGAATTTCCGTGACCTTTGCGTAACTTCTCGAAGTAAGTAGCTACATAGATGGTTTTTAAAATAGCTTTAAGGATTTCGAGGTGCTGTGGTTAAAATACCATTGTGAAATGAATGCACCTTGGTCTGCAACTATACGACTACATAAATAATAAACTCTTACAGAATTGAAGAGGAAATTGGACTTACGCTTCTGAATTAGAATCTCCGAGTTTCACAACTGGATTGAGCAATAATGTATTCTCGAGAGGTAACTTCAAACTTTGGAGCTTTGTATTATTTGCCTTTGGCTCCTCTTTCTTCCATCCCTCGAGTTCTTGTTGACAAGGAGTTACATTTGTTTTACCAAAAATAGAATCCTTCAGATCACCTGTAAAAATCGAATTAAATACCAAGAAAAAAACGATGGATGATTTCAAGCAGAATATTTAACCTTCTTAGGTGAAATCGTATAATTCTATTACCAGAAAGGGATTCGCAGAGTATATCCACACTCTACTGAATCACCACTCGTGCTCATGTCCCCACCACTCAAATCGACGATCTCTAGTAATAAGCTCTACGGTCAGACAGCAGATTGTGCCTTTGGTTTTCAGAGGTGGAAGACAAGGATGTGAGTGGGGATTGAGTAAAGTGGGGGTAACTCTGAGGGGCATAATCTCCTCAATTCTACTGTATGGTAAAGCGTAGTAGTCACTCTAATGGGCATATAGTGAGAATATGAAATTCACCTTAGAAGTGTTAAACTGATTGTGAAGTGGTAAAATGATATAAGTCAACTACACTTCGAGATCAATTTGTGGAGTACAGGGCACATTTCACCAATTATCGACACGATTCGGTTTAAAAATTTCCGTCATCCCCAACATTTCACCTCTCAACACGGGGGTAGAACGAAGTTTTGTTCTAAATTTTTAGACCTTAAACGCAAAAGGGGATATGTGAACTCGATTCTATTCTACAATTTACTTTCATCTACACTTTTCATGCAAAAAAAAGTGAAAACACATTTTTTGCGTAAAAAATGCAGAAACTTGTAAAACAAGTGATTGGTAGCCTGCAACCAAACTACAGTTTTAGGTAGCGGTACATCAATATTTCTTTCGTCGTCAATACCTTGATGACGGGCTTGCAAAGGATTTCGTTTCGGTTGTCTCTGTTAATACATATTATCAATTAGAAAACCAGAGCCACCGAACTACTTTGAAAAATTAACAAGAAATTGCTTCATAAAAATTTCTAAAAAATTTGAAAATAGCAATATGTCGAGAAAATTATACCTACAGATATCCATATATTAATTTATTGAGATAGAAAACAACAAGCTGACTATTTTGTAGACAAAATTTGAAATCGATCGAGTAGTTCTTTAGATATTGAATAACATAGGTTTACGTACAAAATTAAACATCCAATTAAAGGGAGACTACTATGAGTTTTAAAAGTCGCGGGCTATTGGAATGCATTTCTTCATATATTGGAGATTCACTACATGTCTAAAAATGAATAATTAGTGCAAAAAAGAAGATCACCAATGTAGTTCATTATTGAGTACATTTTAACCTAATTTTGTTTTAAACCGTTGAACTTTGAGTTAGGAATATTGAGGATTGTTTTGAGAAGTGGAATGTGGATGAATCGCGTCTGAAACGAAGCAGGCAAGCTTCTTCCATTTCTGGGATTGCAGAATCGGAGTATTCGCGACGAATTTGATTCTCTGGAGGAATTAGCCCGAGTTGTCAGAGGGAATTTGCGGGCAGGTGAAGTAGGTCTACACTCAACTGCGGAATCTTTTGCGAAAGTCACAGAATCGCAAAGGTTTCATCGCGGAGTTACGATGCGAAGAGCCTTAAATTTTGGTAGTAGGAACCGTGCTTCAGTTCCGTAGCCAAAAGGATCGACCGACGCTCTCGTAGTGTGGGTGACCTGGTGGCGGATAATCCACTGCAACAGCAGTGCCTGCAGGAGAAAGATGGGCAGCAAGGTGGGGGTGGTGTACCTCAGCAAGATCGTGAGGATCTTAATCAGCCAGTCTCACCTGGAGCAGGTGGCATATTCCAAAGGGAGGAGTTTAGCACACCTATGTCGACTCCGATCTCGATACCGGGTGGGTCACTTTTCCTAGGTAATTCCGCTCCATCGCTGTGAGGGCAGGGTGTGGTGCCAAAGCCGGATGTCTCTAGTATTCCAAATATTGACACTCAGGGGATTGTCCGGGGAAATCGGACGGAACTACTAGTGGCTGAGATGTTAAAAATATTGGACAATGCGAACGAGAAATTGAAAGAGGAAACTCAGGAGCGGAAACGGTTGGAGAACGAGCTACAGAGGCTTTGACGGAGGTGTATCGCAATCGTGGTACTACTGGGGTAAATAATTGGGTAAATGATCCACCTAATAATCATCTCATCACTAGTAATGATCATGCCCGGAGGGGGCTTATAGACCTGAAGGGTGCTCTACAGTTGGTACATTCATTTAACGGCGAGAATGCCGATGAATTAATAACTTTTTTGGGGTCGTGTGAAAGTGCAAAGGACTTATTACAGCCTGAGCTTCATTCTACACTTCTCAAAACTATTCTGAAAAATAAATTGACTGGCAAAGCATTTGTACAACTGAAGCATAAAATAATAGAGAGTTTTGAAGAATTTACAGTGGACTTAGAGGCATTATTCGGTAAAACGAAATCACTCGTAGGATTGCATACAGACTTCAATAACATGCAACAACGGAATGATGAAAGTGTTAGCACATTCGCAGCCAGAGCTGAACGAGTAACTCTTCATTTAATCGAAGAAATACAAAACCTCTTAGCTAGAGATTTGGACGAAAAAGAGAAGAGTGGAGCCAGAAAAGTCCTTTTGACTTTGGCTAATTTCGAGTAAGGATTGCGTGGTCAAATTCAAATTTTGGTCAGAGCAAATAACTATAAGATATTACATGAAGCGTGTCTAGGGGCAGTTGAGTTGGAGAAAACTGTCAGGGTTTCATGGAGCCTCCAAGGGAAATTGTGGAGGAAACTCTGAAGGATTTGCTGTCGGTTCCAGGCATTCTCAGGGGGGAAATCGTCATTCAGGAGGACGACAATTCCTGGGGGCGGGTGGTTTTGCTTGTGGCCAGGCAAAACATCAGGCGAAGGATTGCAAGACGCAGGAGAAAACCAGTTTATCTGTTCCAGAGCGACGCAGTATCAACGCATATGGGATGGTGTGCAAATTTTGTCATATTCCGCGGCATGACATAACATCGTGTTATAAATTGAAGAAACAATGTGGAATCCCCGAAAATGCGGAGCTGCAGGTAAAAGAGAAAAATCATGACGCAAAGCAGGTCAACAAAAGTGCTGACAGTACCCCAAAAAAAGAATAACAAAAATAAAGCCTCATCGAATGCGGACCCTACACTGCCAATGGGGGCATTCCAATTGGCGATGATGCAAATTAATAAACTTTAGAATAACGATAATAATGAATAATTCCACTCTCAGAAGACGTAGGATGACATCTGCAGAGCCTTCCAAGATGAAGAATCATCTAATTTTGTCGGCTGATGAGCTTAAATAGGCGATGTTCCTGGCAGAGTTTGGGGCTGCTATATCAGTGATAAAAACTGAAAGAGGGTTAAATAAAATAACTAAAGATCATAAAATTGAAAATTAAAAACCCCCGACGAAAAAGTTGTCAATTAACTTATTTAAAAACTGAAAAACAGAAAAATTAAAAATGAAAAACCCCTGATGAAAAAGTTATCCTTGAGTAGTTTAAAAAGAGGAAAATAAAAACTCAAAATTTTAATTAGACGAATTTTAGAGAAACTGAAATTTCTTTTGTAACAGAAGAAACAGCACAAAAAAGTCGGGGGGGGACACCAACATTTTCGTGACTCTATGTGTCCCCCGATTTTTATCTGCTGTTCCTTCTGTTACAAAAGAAATTTCAGTTTCTCTAAAATTCGTCTAATTAAAATTTTGAGTTTTTATTTTCCTCTTTTTAAACTACTCAAGGATAACTTTTTCATCAGGGGTTTTTAATTTTCAATTTTATGATCTTTAGTTATTTTATTTAACCCTCGTTCAGTTTTTAAATAAGTCAATTGAAACCTTTTCTGTCGAGGATTTTTAATTTTTCAAGTTTTCTGTTTTTAAGTGAGTTCTAAATAATTGACAACTTTTTCGTTGGGAGTTTCCAATTTTCTAGTTTTCAGTTTTTTTACCCTTTCCTGCATAATTTAATCCTTTGATTACTCTAAAGGTGATTATCCTCAATTTGAATCTTTCACGCGCAGAATCATAAGTATGAACGAAATTTCATTGCTACCAATCCATTTTCGTTTTTGCTTGCTAGGGAATTACGGTTCAATCTAGTCACCTTCATCGAATCATTTTTTTCTGTGCACTTTTTAGAAAAACGGAGTAATTAATCAGCAAAAGGGCTTCGTAGTTCGATTCCTCGGAGTGTTTTCATCATTTGTAATACAAAAATTAATTTTTTCGAATCGTTTTTCATGTAGTTTCGTCTGGACGACGCCGTTACAGAGTTAGGTTACCGAGTGTCAAAAGCATATATCCCTCCCTTTGGTTTGACGTCGGGGGTAAAAATATACACGCAAAGAAAAATGCTATTAAGTGGCCATGTAACTCAAACGGCAGTTACCATCGAAGTCGAAAATTTCGATTCAATTTTTTTTGGGGTGGAACCATCATTTTTGAAAAATTAAATTCTTAGGCCCTTCATTCCATGATTATGAAGGGCCTAAGAATTCAATTTTTTTCAGAAATGATGTCCCCCCCCCCCTTAAAAAAAATGGATCGAAATTTTCGACTCGGGTGATAACTGCCGTCTAAGTTACATGGCCATTTAATTAGGGCGATTGTCGTCCAATTCACGAACTAATGGCGCCACGTGGCTAAGCACTTTTCAATGGATTAGACAAGGAGAGCATGCATCTAGCCAACTTTGCTCAATGCATTTCGCAAATGGAGTGTATAACCATCTGCTGCCATCTGTTGCCGCTTTCCGCGAATGCCCTAATAATTGATAATTTATTATGGATTAAGGTCCATATATGTAGCAGATGTTAATTAGAAAATGGATAATCAACCTTTCTAATCGTTAGGAAAACATTTGGAGTTATTTGGTAAATAGTTTTCGATATTTTGAAACCCAAATATTAATTAATATTGATTAATTAAAAATTGGCCGTACGATTGGCAGAAATGTCCAAAATTTCGTTCTTGACATTGTCAGTCAGCGCAAAATTATTTGAATAATCGATGGTTCGTATACCAATGTTTGGAAAAATTCATTCAATTAAATATCAATAATTTATTAATGAACATTGGCTTATGAACCAATCGATTATCTAAATGATTTTACTTCGACTGATACTGTCAAAGATGAAATTTTCGACATTTTTGTTGAATTGTACGGCCAATTTGGAATTGATTAAGATTAATAATATTTGGATTTCCAAATATTGAAAACTATTTTCCAAATATCTCCAAATGATTTCCTAACGATGAGGAAGATCAATGATCCATTTTCTAATACATATGCTCAATATATGGAGCTTCCGGAACCACCGGGAACAGGGAATACGGGACGACGAAGTATCGGAGACCCCCAGTCTAGGTATTATTATGTCTATGGCGTACACAGTAACAGCTGAAGAGTAGTAACTAACCAATTTTACCAACGGATTTTTTGTTTGCTCGCGAGGGAATTTCGGTTTAATATTTTCACCGTCCCCAAATCATTTTTTTTTAATGCATTTTGTAGGAAAACGGAGTACTTAATCAAAAATCGGGCTCCGTCGAGTTGCCCGGAATGCTCTCTTTATTCCTGATACAAATATTCACTTTTTTGAATCGTTTTTCATGTAGTTTCGTCCAAACACAGATATCGAAGAGTCGTGTTATGGACCGTCAAAAGCATATACCCCTTCCTCTGGTTTGCCGTCGGGGGTAAAAAACTGGAGAATTGAGGAAAGGTTTGGACGTCCAGGCCGGGGGAAGGATACTAAGTGGAATTTCCGAATCAAGATGTTGGAACACTGGGGAAAGTAGAGATTTATTTGAAGATTGGCAAAGAAGAATTGGGACATGTATTTCAGGTTGTTCCTGATGATTTCCCATGCTTTAGAAGAATTCTTGGAAAAATTTTCTTTCAATCTTGAGACTTAATTATATCTGTTGTACTGGAGAAGTGTAGTACAATCAATGGCACACGTTTGCACCTTTTCCCGCCTGGAAAACCAATCTTAATAACAGCTAGAAGAGAGACTTTAGCCTGGGCTACGACGCTGAGCACAAAAAATAGAATTGAGCATAAAAAACAATTGCAGCCGGGCGTGTTTTTGGGTGAATACCTCACGAAGCCACGTGACGGTCGTGCAATCGTATGTATTATGGACACCACTGAGAATGACGTATTCTTGAACGTGTCGGTTGACAAACTCGAGGAGTTGCCCACAGCCGATACAGTAATGCTGATGTGTATGAAAAGGGGGGAAAGAGTGAAACAGGACGGAATAAAACTTCTTCACGAAAATCTGAGGATTCCTCACCTCAATCGTGAGGAGAAGGAAAGTCTTCTGGAGATGTTAGAGGAGGTCAACAACATTGTGCAGCTTCCAGGGGATCTTCCAGGCGTCACAGACCACTTGGAATATTCTATCCCTATTTTTCCTGGGGGCGGCACCTGTGAATGTTCGACCACATCGATTACCGCATTCTCAGAAGAAAGAGGTGAATCGTCAGGTAAAGGAGATGCTGAAAAACAGGGTAATTCGACCAAGTAACAGCGAATGGAATGTGCCGTTACTCGTGGTTCCAAAAAAACTTGATGCATCAGGGAAAGTCAAGTTACAGGTTGTCGTTGAGTTTCGAAAATTGAATGACGTCACTATCCGTGGCTCATATCCACTGCCGAACATTTGTGATATTCTGGATCAGTTGGGGAACGCAAAGTATTTCATCACACTGAACTTTGCGTCAGGATTTCATCAAAATGCAGTGAAGGATGAGGACAAGTGCAAAGCGGCTTTTTCAACACCGTTCGGACACTATGAATTCAACCGATTGCCCTTCAGTATAAAAGGAGGACCTTCAACATTTCAGAGACTGATGAACTCAGTCTTGACTGGGATTCAAGGAATCAGATGCTTTGTATATCTCGATGATATCGTGGTTTTTAGAGCAAGTCTGGAGGAGCACAACGACCATCTCCGAGAGGTGTTGGAACGATTGAAAAAGGCTAACTTAAGGTTGCAGCCCTATAAATGTAACTTTTTAAGGAAGGAAGTCGTCTAGTTGGGTCATGTAATCACCAAGGCGGGGGTCAAGGCTGATCCTAGCAAAATAGAAGCAGTGAAGAATTTTCCCCTGCCCCAAACGACGAAGAAAGTGATGTCCTTCCTTGGATTGGCGGGCTATTACAGAAAATTTATTCAAGATTTTTCGAAAATCACCAAGCCTCTCACAGACCTACGAAAGAAGGGAATAACTTGGACAAGGGGAGAAAGAGAATGTATTGCTTTCGAGAACTTTTTTTTAATTTTATTTTTTAGAGTCCCATTCGGCACTTCATCCAACCCTATGCATGCGGCTGTGGATTCTACACTGTACCGCATTCGCACTCCTATAGAACATAGAAGTAGCATGAGGAAACCACAGAAAACCCATGCCGGTACAGGCGGTTCCTCTATTAGGAACCTCCCGCTCGCCGGAGCCTTTCGTTGAAAAATTCCTTTCCACGGGGAATCGAACTCACAACCTTTCGCACACTAGACTTACGTCTAATCCACTCGGCCACCGACGTCGGTGCTTTCAAGAACTTGAAAGAAAAACTTATTACAGCCCTAGTGTTGCAGTATCCAGATTTCAAAAAGCCATTTTTGCTAACAACGGACGCATCGAACAAAGCACTTGGAGCTGTTCTGTCGCGGGGAGAAATCGGGAGCGATTGTCCAATCGCTTACGCAAGCAGAACAATGAATAACGCTGAAATTAATTATGCCACGACTGAGAAGGAACTTTTGGCTATTTTGTGGGCTGTGAAATATTTTAGACCTTACTTATACGGCAGAAGATTCGTCATTGTAACGGATCATCAACCTCTCAAATGGATTTTTAATGTCAGGGACCCGGGATAGCGTCTGATGCATTGGAGAATTAAATTAGAAGAGTACGAGTATGAGGTTGTACACACACCTGAGAAATTGAACACAAATGCTGACGCTTTAAGTCGAATCCATGTCATAACCCGAGCACAGCAGGAAAGGATGGAAACCGAAGGTGATAATATTGAAACCGAGAGCATTGAGTCATCTGAAGAGAAAATCACTCCGGAATCAGAGGATATTCCAACAATAATAAGGGAATCCCAAAAAAACAAAAGGTCTTTTGTAAAAGAACACTTGCCAAGAATGGATGCGACCATTGGTCTGTTTACAAAATTTGTGAAATCGGGCAAAAGCTGTAGTGTCAAGTACAGATTAATAAAGACTAAAGATCATGACGCAACTCATATAAAACTGAAGAAATAATGAAAATCATGAAAATGATATTCCAAATTTGAGATGATAAAAATTCCAAGTCAACCATACGCGAATCTACTTGGCTCGCGATTAAAGCTACACAAAATCTCGCCAAGTAGGTTGACTTGAAATTTTTATCATCTCAAATTTTGAGTATAATTTTCATGATTTTCTATATTTCTTCAGTTTTATATGAGTTGCATCATAATCTTTAGGCTTTATTAATCTGTACTTGGCACTACAGCTTTTGCCCGATTTCACAAATTTTCTTAACAAACCAACGGTCGCATCCGTTCTTGGCGAGTATTTCTTTACAAAAGACCTTTTGTTTTTTTAGGAAATTTCACATATTTTTGTAAAAATCAAACAGTGTCTTCTGTATTTTTGATGTTTGTAAACGGAACAAGACCCGTTCTTGGCGATTTTTTTTTGCTGATTTTTTTTGTGCAAAAAACTTGTTTCCAATTTTTCGTGGAGATTTTCCACACTTTACAATTTTTCGTAAACCGGAGATTAATTTTAGGCCACAAAACGACAATCGTTTTTCTCCTTCTAAACGATTTTTTTTACTCATTGCATCCATCTCATCCATGCATATTTTTAATATTACAACTTGTGTTAAATTGAAGAACTCAGTCTCGATTATGGTCTTTTGTTGTTAGAAATTGTTACTACTCGTTTTTTTCAATTTCACCTGACATATTATAGCGGAATGATTTTTAGTTTAGAGGTTAGATTTTTGGTACAGCTTGTCCCACGAACGAGAATTAATGTTAATCAAAATCATGGTCTCGATGAATATATTTACAATTTTTCACCACTACCACCCATCACTTTCCTGGGAGAATGGTTATTTAGCACGCATTTTTGTTAATCGAACGAGAATCATTCCGTGTAATTGACAGAAGATGCCGGTGTTTATGTCGACTGGTATCTAAACCCGGGTCCGATCCACCAATCCTTTTTGAATGTCGGACTGACGTTATCCAACACAGCCAACTCCCAACATCTCACGAAATCGCGTAGAGATAGAAATCAATGGTACGAACGTTCCGACTAAAATCTTTCTCGAATATTTTACTATGAGAAAAATAAAGAAAATACGCACAATGAAATTCTTTAGATCGGCATATTTCAGTCAGTTTAGCATGAAAAAATGTAATGAAAATTGAAATGGATGGCTTACGGCAACATTATACAGTAAAGGTATAATTCAAAATGTGCTGCGGTTTGAAATTTGTATGGAAAAAAATAAAAACGGTTTTGGGGGTCGTGGAGGGAGAAGTTGGCTGGCGTAAATAACGGACAGTTGCGCACCCCTTCTTGGCGACGGGACGCAACTGCGTCCCTTGATACCATGATATACCTTTTGGAGGACATTCTGACGTGCAACGAATGCACGGAAAAATAAAGTTAAAATTCTAGTGGAAAGGCATGAAAAATCGCATAGAGAAATATGTTGCAATCTGCAGGAAATGCCAGCTGAACAAATTGGGGGAAAACAACGAAAGTGCCCATGCCGATTGGACAGGCTCCAGAAACGGCATTTGGACAGTGTGCAAAGGACATTGTTGGTCCATTACCGCTAACAGACGATTCCAGGATGCTTTGACAAAATTTAGCAAAGCTATCCTGATTCCCGATCAAGAGGCAGATACTGTGGCGAAAGCATTAGCTGAAAAAATTATTTACGAGTATGGAACGCCGTCAAAACTACTGATAGAGCAGAGTAAAAATTGCACAAGCAAAATTTATAAAGATGTCTGTCGACTCCTAAAAATAAAGAAGACCCAAACAAGGACGTATCATCCTCAAACGAATGGTGCTCTTGAAAAGTCTCATCACACGCTAGCTGAATATCTAAGAACCTTCATCGGTGTGGATTGTAATAATATTCTACCGGGTTGTTCACCCAGGAAAAATCCCAACTACTTTTTAACCTTCTCTATCGCTCGTATGTTGGGCGCAAGCCAAACCTTTACGGAAGGTTCGACGAAAACCGGCCTTTGAGGCAAACTCGTCTACACAGGATCCCTGTGACTGGACAATGAATTGCTCAGTTAACATCAGCGTGACACGGTAGAGTGAGCGAAATCCACCAGGAGTATTTCCATCACATCGTCACGAGCCTCTATTTCAGGCCGTGTATTAGGCCTTGCGGCCTAATTATCCTATTGAATTTTATTCACATCCGTCCTGGAGGATCTTTCACTCCTCCAGCATGCTACCGCAACAACACGAATACCATTCGAGCTGTACGAAAGGCGCGCTGATTTACCGACCTCCATTAAACAGCCGCCGCGCTCCACGTACTCGTACGATGATTATGCCCAGGAGTTGCGAGAACGACTACGTGTTTCGCACTAAGTCGCGAAGGAACATTTGAATGCCTCAAGGGAGACTGCAAAGTAGCAGTACGATAAGGATGCTGAGGATAAAGATTTCTGTATCGGTGACGAAGTCCTGTTGAAGAATGAAGTTGTACGACGTGGAAGGTCTAAAAAACTAACGCAACCATGGTGTTTGAAACACAGCAAATAAGTCATTATCTAAAGTTACTGGGTTCAATGGAAAATCTCGACAGAATTCGGGATCCTTCGGGTTCACGGGAAAATCACGTAGCAAATCGCCAAATATGAATTTCAGTGTCAATCTATCCAACAAAGAGTATACCTCGATTAATCAGAGAGTCACCTATAGAGTACAGTATCAAAGTAACCGAGTATCGAGTACATCACTGAGTATTATATTGAGTCTAGCGCTCTGTTTAGCGTCTCTATTTCGTTCAATTACACGGTTCGACAAAAAAAACCCTTGGTATTTGCTTGCCAGTTGAAATAAAGGACACTTTATAGATTTTGCCACGTAGATTCAGGATCGGGCCTTATTTTTTCTCTAACACCTCTAGTTTTCGAGAAAAAAAAATGTCCAAGTTGCCAAAATGTCCAAAAATGCACATTTTTGACATTTAATACATCGTTGATAAGGAAGAATTACAATCCCCTATAGAAAAATCCGTGACCGTGACGAAGGTTCTTTTGCGGGTTTTCACGCTAATTCCGTTCTCCCTGTTTGATGGACCCTACATATTTTATATCCATATAAAAGCTTATTAAATAAGCTTCAAATTGACACGTGAATCTTTTGATTCTGGTTATTTTTAATTAAGTCATGACACTTTTAGGCAGAAATTGTATTTTCGTGTTTTACTTGAAAAGTCAACTTCGGCTGGATTTTTCTGTCTTTTTAAGTCGAATAAAAAAAAAACCGATATAACATTTTGAAGCGCATCATTCGTTCTTCAAATTGTGATATGTTGGATACGATTCGGTTGAATTTTCATGAAGTTATTGAACATTGTTTTTCTTCTGAACGTAATGTGACACTCTAAAATTCGGTCTTTTCATCGATTATCGGACCTTTGGACTCGACTAATGTGGCTTTATTATACATCATTTTGAAGATCTCAACGAGATCATCTTTCCCATTCTATCCACTTGATGAATAGTTATGGGTGATTATGTGTCCAATTCCACGTGTCACAAATTTAAAATTTGTTATTTTTCCAATGTTTTGTCCTGATTTACAGTTCTCTGGCTCAATTACTAGCTGAAATATTATATTGGGTGTGAAGGTGATTAAATACCTTTCAAATTGAGAGGTGAATCGTTCAATTTCAACCATTTTTCACAGAGTTATGAGGGTTTTTTCAGCAAAAATTGATTTTTTCATGTTTACTCAAAAAATCAACTTTGACTGGATTTTTCCATTCTTTCGAGTCAAATCAACAAAATATCGCTATATCACCTGGAAGAGCATTATTTCTTCTTCAAATGCTGATGTATTGAATACGATTTTGGTTGAATTTTCATGAAGTTATTGAGCATTGTTTCTCTTTTGAACGACATGTCACACCATAAAATTCGCCCTTTTTATCGATTATCGGACCTTTGGAGTTGACTAATGAGGCTTTATCATACACCATTTTGAAGATCTCAACGAGATCTTTAGAACGGCGCCTCATTTCTCTCATTCTATCTACTTGATCAATTGTTATGGGGGATTATATGCCGAATTTCGCATGTCACAAATTGAAAATTTGCAATTTTTTGTGTTCCCTCCTGAATTATTGCTCTTTGGCTCTATCATTATTTGAACTCTCATATCGGTTGTGGAGGTTATCAAATTACCTTGAAATTGAGAGGTGAATTGTTCAATTCCGAACATTTTTCACCGAGTTATTAGAGTTTTTGGCAGAAATTGATTTTTTTATGGTTTATTCGAAAAATCAACTTTGACTAGATTTTNGAATAAAAAAAAAACCGATATAACATTTTGAAGCGCATCATTCGTTCTTCAAATTGTGATATGTTGGATACGATTCGGTTGAATTTTCATGAAGTTATTGAACATTGTTTTTCTTCTGAACGTAATGTGACACTCTAAAATTCGGTCTTTTCATCGATTATCGGACCTTTGGACTCGACTAATGTGGCTTTATTATACATCATTTTGAAGATCTCAACGAGATCATCTTTCCCATTCTATCCACTTGATGAATAGTTATGGGTGATTATGTGTCCAATTCCACGTGTCACAAATTTAAAATTTGTTATTTTTCCAATGTTTTGTCCTGATTTACAGTTCTCTGGCTCAATTACTAGCTGAAATATTATATTGGGTGTGAAGGTGATTAAATACCTTTCAAATTGAGAGGTGAATCGTTCAATTTCAACCATTTTTCACAGAGTTATGAGGGTTTTTTCAGCAAAAATTGATTTTTTCATGTTTACTCAAAAAATCAACTTTGACTGGATTTTTCCATTCTTTCGAGTCAAATCAACAAAATATCGCTATATCACCTAGAAGAGCATTATTTCTTCTTCAAATGCTGATGTATTGAATACGATTTTGGTTGAATTTTCATGAAGTTATTGAGCATTGTTTCTCTTTTGAACGACATGTCACACCATAAAATTCGCCCTTTTTATCGATTATCGGACCTTTGGAGTTGACTAATGAGGCTTTATCATACACCATTTTGAAGATCTCAACGAGATCTTTAGAACGGCGCCTCATTTCTCTCATTCTATCTACTTGATCAATTGTTATGGGGGATTATATGCCGAATTTCGCATGTCACAAATTGAAAATTTGCAATTTTTTGTGTTCCCTCCTGAATTATTGCTCTTTGGCTCTATCATTATTTGAACTCTCATATCGGTTGTGGAGGTTATCAAATTACCTTGAAATTGAGAGGTGAATTGTTCAATTCCGAACATTTTTCACCGAGTTATTAGAGTTTTTGGCAGAAATTGATTTTTTTATGGTTTATTCGAAAAATCAACTTTGACTAGATTTTTCCATTCTTTCGAGTCAAAGCAATCAAAATATTGATAGATCATCTGGTAGGACATTATTTATTCTTCAAATTGTGATGTATTGAATGCGATTTGGCTGAATTTTCATGAAGTTATTGGACATTGTTTCCCTTTTGAACGTCATGTCACGCCCTAAAATTCGCTGTTTTCATCGATTATCGGACCTTTGGGCACAACAAATGAAGTTTCATCATGCACCATTTTGAAGATCTCAACGAGTTCTTAAAAATGACGCCCCCTTCTTGTCATTCCATCCATTTAATCAATTGTTATGGGTGATTATGTGTCGAATTTCGCATGTCACAAAATGGAAATTTCCTATTTTTTTAGCATTTTGTCCTGAATTCAAAGTTTTTGGATTTATTACTAGCGGTAATCTCATATCCGTTGTGAATCTTATTCGGTAAGCTTACAATTGAGAGGTAAAACGTCCGATTACGATCGTTTCTCACAAAATTATGAGAGGTCTNAGAAGAGCATTATTTCTTCTTCAAATGCTGATGTATTGAATACGATTTTGGTTGAATTTTCATGAAGTTATTGAGCATTGTTTCTCTTTTGAACGACATGTCACACCATAAAATTCGCCCTTTTTATCGATTATCGGACCTTTGGAGTTGACTAATGAGGCTTTATCATACACCATTTTGAAGATCTCAACGAGATCTTTAGAACGGCGCCTCATTTCTCTCATTCTATCTACTTGATCAATTGTTATGGGGGATTATATGCCGAATTTCGCATGTCACAAATTGAAAATTTGCAATTTTTTGTGTTCCCTCCTGAATTATTGCTCTTTGGCTCTATCATTATTTGAACTCTCATATCGGTTGTGGAGGTTATCAAATTACCTTGAAATTGAGAGGTGAATTGTTCAATTCCGAACATTTTTCACCGAGTTATTAGAGTTTTTGGCAGAAATTGATTTTTTTATGGTTTATTCGAAAAATCAACTTTGACTAGATTTTTCCATTCTTTCGAGTCAAAGCAATCAAAATATTGATAGATCATCTGGTAGGACATTATTTATTCTTCAAATTGTGATGTATTGAATGCGATTTGGCTGAATTTTCATGAAGTTATTGGACATTGTTTCCCTTTTGAACGTCATGTCACGCCCTAAAATTCGCTGTTTTCATCGATTATCGGACCTTTGGGCACAACAAATGAAGTTTCATCATGCACCATTTTGAAGATCTCAACGAGTTCTT